>NW_020449363.1:544260-549905 GCF_003343035.1 Apteryx rowi | reverse complement strand
GGGGGTTGGACTAGATGATCTCCAGAGGTCCCTTCCAACCTCAGCGATTCTGTGATTCTGTGAAATTGATTGTATGGCCTCAGTCCTGAGAGTTAATGAGCACCCTTGCCCTAATCCCACCAAATGTCTGAGTTCTGTATAACTGTTTATAGGTGAAGAGTCTCTTGGAAGTCAAGGGATTATTCCTGTAACTCCTGTTAAACATGTTTTAGTAAATGGCTGAGCTTAGTTCAGTGACTCTTACAAAACCGATGCCTGTATATAGATAATGTGGGGTCTTTATGTCAAAGGAAAGGACAATTACTCTATATTTAGCCTAACAGGATAGAATTGATGCAAAAGCTGTTGAGGTGGCTCTATGCACAGGAATGAGTTTTACTTTTTCTAAGGCAAGGTGTCTGTTACAGGTTAGCAGTAAAGGAATATGTTTATTCAAATTCTAAGTTCGAGAAAAATCACTGTGGTGATTTTTAGAATTGGTATACTGCTCACATCTCAAGGTCTCTATCCAGACTTAGATGTTCTTTCCCAACCTTGCCTAAGGCTTTTCTGGTAGCTCTGASAGTTATGTGTGAAATTAGCCCTCAGAAAGAACAGTGGTGTATCCACAGCGTGGATCTGATCCAAAGATCAGTGAAAGCGATGAAAAACCCCCAACTGGTGTACTGACTTGTGGATCAGATCCCTGAATTGTTAGTGATGAAGCACAATGTAAAATGTCAGACCCAATTAAGCTGTGGCAAAATTCTTTAGGGTCAGGACTTCAATCACAAAATTTTCACAGTTATCTATACTTCATAGACTCCAATTACTTTCCAACTTAACATGTCTCCTGCAAAATCAAAACTTACTTGTAAAAACACTCATCATTCTTCCACTAATCCCAATATTTCTAGCAATGGTGTTGTCTGTAATGAGTTCCTGTTTCTTTTTCATTTTTGCTATTTTTGCCTCCTGTTCAGGAACAAAGTTCAGCAAAAATATGTGCTCATATGCGCTCTTTCCTTATATTTCCCTCCCTCTTTGACTTAGGCATCATAACAGTTTATGTAACTAAGTTGTCCTGTGCATAATTTGAAATTGAAATCATAG
This sequence comes from Apteryx rowi, assembly GCF_003343035.1. NCBI lineage: Eukaryota > Metazoa > Chordata > Aves > Apterygiformes > Apterygidae > Apteryx > Apteryx rowi. The sequence goes on along the minus strand of NW_020449363.1, from coordinate 548,813 downwards.
ATTTGTAATTCAAATATGTGAATATTTATATCAGCAGCACCTGCATACTTCTTTAATCAAGAAGAACAACAAAAAAAAGCCACAAGATTATAACCAGTAATCTGTGCAGTACAGTTCAAACAAGGAATCCTGTAGGCCAGGTCCTCAGGTGATGTCAGCAGATCTGATTTCATTGACTTCAGTCAACTAACCAACTGAGGACCTCTCCCTGTCTGGTCTCAGACAGTTCTTTATGCCCTTTCTATGGAATTAACATGTGGAGAAAAATAAAAAATAGCTATAAAACTGAATAAATATGAAAACACTTTTGTTCTGCTGTCAGATGCCTTGTGTTTGGTAAAGTGAGGTAAGTTTACTTGAAAAATTCCTACTTCTGATCTATACTTTGCACATTTTTAGACTTAAAACAAGTCCCCTATCTGTTCCTTTTAAGAATAAAATTTCTATCATGACTAGTTAATTAGCTCACTAAAACACGCCATTCTGACATAATTTTTCATCCAGTTACTTTACTCCCAGGTCCCCATTAGGCAGTTTCAGAACATAAATGCACAGTCTGTCTACAGGTTCACTGACTACCTAATCTTCTTGTGCCAGGTTCTGACCTTTTCAGGTCTGATCAGAGCCTGTCTATAGTTGTGGTATAAACACTTTCCCCTGTGATTAGAACTAAGGAAATCAGGACTAACTGTGACCAGCCTGGACGAAACTCTGGGACAACCCTACTGACTACATTATAATATCACACACATATTTTATTCCTACAGATAGCAATGCTCCCGTTCTCTGGCATCCTCACTGTTAATTGCAGTTCAATAAACAGAGCTGGAGTTGCTGGTTATCCTTCCCCTCAGCAACTTTTCTGCATCACTCCATTCCCCTTAATTAGGTTTCACTTGTCTTACATACCATCTCCCCAAGTCTTCCTACTTAGCCTAATCTCAAGACTCAAGACAATTTTGCTCCTACCTCAGGGCAGAATGGAAGCTGGGAGAGCTCTAGACCAGTCCACCTCAATTTACAATTGAGGAATCTGACTGCTGGATTTGTTCTTCCTCTGAACTTTACCCCCACTCCCCACCCCCAGCTCGAATCCTTTTTCTCCTCTCGRCTTCCTTCTCACAGCTCTGTGTGCATGTATGCTGTCCATAATAAGTCTCTTGTATAGAATTGAAGATCAAGAAAACAACGGATGAGAGAAAGGAGACATCCATGCCTGCACCTAGTAATGTACATTTACTTTGCCGGCCAGTTTCCCCATCACCTTGTTTTATTCTGAAAATATGAGAAAGGTGTTAGTCTTCCTGGCCATAACACAAAATTGTTCACAGTAATGTATCTGTCAGCAGCCACATACCTGGGGTGTTCTCTGAAATTCTCTTAAGTATCTTTTCCCCATGGCATTTCATTGTATAGATACCCAACACAGTGTATATTTATATAGTCATGACTAAAATATATATCCCTAGGTGGTTAATATCTTTAAGATAGGCCTGGATTTCCCTACTCTGCCTCAGTATTACAAATATTACAGAATTACTGTTTAAAGGATCTTCTGAAGCACACAAATTAAAGGCACAATAAAGTTCTTAAAAATAACCCAAGCAATCTGCCTGACATATTTGAACAACTTTCAGTATATGTTTTTAAAATCTCTTTCCTACAAATAGCCACATTGGATGGAAATTCATCAGAATTAGCAAACTTCATTGCTGCAAAATTGGTGATAATGAAATGAGAAACAAGTCCCTTACACATAATGTAGAAAACAAGAAAAAAAAAATATTGTTAACCAACTCCCACATAATAGTTCATTAAAACACACACACACATGGTATTTCAAAGAAGAAAGGAGAACTCACTGCCGAAAAGCTAGCTCATCACAGCACTCTGTAGATTTGGATCTACTTTTCTTCCCTTGTACAAAGCTGTTAAGTTTATGTACTGGTGCTAACTATAAACAACAAAAACAGGAAAACATAAAGAAGTTATTTCCACATCATTTACAGTTTGCTGGTTTATTGATTTCCCCTCTTCCCCCCGCACCTCACATTTCATTTGAGCCATTTGGTTTACATTTTAAAGGAACAGTCGTACAAACACAGTTAATTTTACTAAGCCTTTAACATATCATGGGCTAGTTGGTATTATATTAATCTTTCTAGTGCGGATGATTATAAAGCAGGGGTACAGGGCCAAACCTTGATTACCCTACTAACACAATCAGATCCACTGATTTTAATAGCACTATTAAAAGTAGTAATGCCAGCAAGATCTGGCTTCTTACAGCTGTCAGCATGTCTTTCCCAACCAGTTTTCTTGTAATTCTTCCCCATTTTAAAAAGCAGTGCTTTTTAAAACTGCAGTCACATTGTTTTGCTCATGTCCATGCTTTTATTGAACTGGGCATTTGAAGGAATCATGGTGTTCTTAATGTGCATTTTCACTGTAACAACTGAATCAGGAATATTCTAGAAAAACAGCATTTTTTTTTTCTGGCCTGAGGAAGCTTGCATTTGTATGCTTCTAATTTTATTTTATTTTTGCACAACTCCAGCTGGCTACTTCATCTGCTATTACACAGCATGCCCGGCAGAGCACAGGCAGCTATGCATGCCTGTACATCCTGCTGTGCACCACTTTCTGCAGGCTCACCAGGTTCGCTGCTGCATTTGTCCTCATGTTGTGCAGCAAGGTACATACACAACCTGGGAACTCATTTAACATTCACTGTTTACTCCATAGTGACATGCATAATTACTCAGATTTGCACAACTACTCTTTGAGCCAGCCTGAAGCAGAAGAGAGTGTTTACTGCCCCAAACAAGGAAGGGAATTAATAGGATAAACCACTGCCTACCTAGGCCAGAAGTCAAAGAAGTACTGGTACTCTGTGCTAGGACAGGATATTTATTTTGTTTTTTTTTATTTTTTTTTTAAACAAAATGCAAAGTGCATGTCTCCCAACCGAAACTGTTTCCTGGATCAGAAAACTGTGTCCACAGTGGGACCCACAGGCTCAGCCCTGCCACCTACTTTCTCGCCATTGCTTGAGATGGGGAGAAGCAGAGAATCKAATGTCCTAGACTATATACCTATGAAACAGTTATTTGCTATGTCTCCAGTTTCTAATGCTAGGATGAAATAGCAGTGTTAGCACCGGACTACAAAACCTAGGACCCATAAGCTTCTATCATCCTTTGAGAGAGAGAGGTGCAGTATTCTCTGACCAACTTTTTCTTATTTAAACTGTGAAATGAAGTGCATCGGGTGCAACCCCAGTGTCTTATAGCAGGATTCCCAAGAGATGCAGAAATACAATCTTTTTTGCTTGTTTTGACTGTTTCCTCCCTTTTGTACTTTATGACCATGACCAGTTTTCCCTGTCCTTCTAAGGATATTTGGTATTTCTAAAAATAAAAACTGATATTATTTTAAAATATTTTTCTTGGCAAGCACAACTGTAACAAAAATAAATCAATAACACAATTACAAATACCATTGTGAAACAAATAAATCATCAGAAACACAGATTTGTGGTGACTGTAACAAATATGAGACCAATAGTAATTATACTATATACACAGTGAAACCTTGTGGCCTAATATTTTTAGCATTTATCACCTACATTATTGGTAGTATAGTATTATAACCAGTTTTATGTTACAACATAAAAAGAGGCCATCCACACTAAATACACATTTCAATGCTTCTTCAGATACTTACATGTACTGGGGAAAGATGGCTTTTCAAAGTACTTTAAAAATTGAGAAAAGGAGAGACATCAGGAAAGATTCCCAGATGCCAACACTCACCGCAGTGAGATGTGCTAAACTTAATTACCTCAAATGCAGTGCTGATTTGCTGAAGGATGCGTAGTGTTGGAGCACAGTTAATTAGCACAGAAAAGCTCAAGGGGCTTCACACCAATTTATATCACTTGGGTAATGAGGAACACAGGAATAAAAGACTTCTTGGGTCACGGACTACTCCTGTGCAAATGCAGACAAGCAAATCATATAATCTTAAATCCAGCAGCTGCTCTGGGTGCCTCCTTCCATTTTGTGATGTGATTTTCCAGATGTAATTTTCCAAGACTTTTTGCACCCTCTCATGCCTCTGAGGAGTCTTTATATTTGCAGGCTTTACTCATGGCCTGTTTATATACATTTGCTCTTCTGTCAACATTGTCCTTTAAGCTTCAAAAGTTCTTTCCAGTGTTTATTCCTGCCTCAGTGTACAGAAATAAATCCTAGCCACTTTCAGTCTTTGTTTTTCTATGATAAACAAGCCAAGCACTTTTAGCATTTCTCAAGAGATGGGCTTTCCATTCTCTTTTTATTCTGGTGGACATTTTCTTTATCAGCTCTAGAGTCTGAAACTGATCTCTCTTGAAGGGAAGTAACCAGAATTTTAAACAGTCTTCCAGAGGTCTGATCAGTGCTTTGCACAGTGGCATTAAAACTTCCTTTCTCTACAGAAATGCCTCTCCAATATACCTAGAACTGTGTTCAGCCTTTCACAGAATCACAGAATCACAGAATCACAGAATC
>NW_020449363.1:495477-540844 GCF_003343035.1 Apteryx rowi | reverse complement strand
TGGTTAACTTGGAAAGTCCGTCTCCTCCTCCTCTCATCCACTCCCCTCCCTGGCAGGAYTGAGGAGAAGATGACCTGGGCTCCCAGACCCTTGACCACCATCCCCAGAGCTCTGAAATCCTGCTTGATGGTCTCCAGTTTGCCCTTGGTGTCATCAGCGCCCACATGGAAGAGCAGCAGTGGGTAATAGTCCAAAGCATGGACAAGCCTTGGCAGTCTTTCCATGACATCTCGCAYGCGAGCCCCTGGCAGGCCACAAACCTCTCTAGACAWGAGGTCAGGTCAGCAGATAGRTGCCTSCGTCCCCTGCAGCAGGGAGTCCCCCACAACAATCACCCGCCGCTTCTTCTGGGCGTCCCAGCAAGGCACAGGGTCTGTTGTCCCAGKTACTCCCCTTGCAGCCATGCCCATCTCCTCCTCATTCTGGAGGGCACTAAACCTGTTCTTCAGCTGCAAGTCTTCAGGAGGAGTAGGAGCCTTTCTCCTCCCACGAGCAGTGACCAGTTTCCAGCCTTCTTCTACGGTGTTATGATGTACCATTTCACATGGCACAGAGCCCTCTGGCAACTCCACCGCTGTGGGGGGTTGGGACTCCATGGCCACTCCTTTCCATGGCCACACCACAGAGGTGACTCAGAAACATTCAAAGACTGAATACCAAGCCGTCTACCTCCCTCTTGCCTTCATTTCCACCTTGTAAAGTCCTCTGCATAACAGATGTTCTTCTCATTAGTCTCTAAGTGCATGTCTCCACACTTTATATTATCACATCTTTCCCATTTTTATTACTTCATTTCTGAAGGTCATAATCCTCTCTCTACATGATATTCCAGTTCTACCTTCATGTTGACAATGTTTCCTGGTTTCAGTCATCAGCAAATTTTGTTAACACAAATCTACCTTTTTTCTGTCAATGCCATAAGTTTAAATATTTAATTACCAAAAAACCCCAAAACTGTTTTGAGGTATATCTTAAATAAAGAAAAAGGCCCTCTCTATAGGCAGCCACCCTATAACCTAGCAATTCTCCTGTCAACAGAGTCTATTTAAGCACTTGTTTGCTCACTTCAATATTTTTATACTAACTCCTAAATTCTTTTTCTAGTAACTCCCCATGTGGCACTGAAATACTGCAGAGCAGTCCCAAAAGATTATGTCTAGAATACCAGTTGTCTTATCTAAGTAATATATCAGATCAGTTTATTCTGGATCTGTTTAGGTAAACTTATGTTGTATTCTAGCTCATTTACTTCAAGCCAGTAACTATTCTTTCTTTCAAATATTATTCTAAAGCCTTATATACTACTGAGATGAAATATATATATATATACATATTTCCTTATCATTCTTCAGTTTGGGAGCACCTTCCCTGACTTATGCCAGTTTTTAAAATTTAAATTCATTGTTATACACACAGTTTCATGTGTCAGCTATTTATCTCTCTGAGAAGTAGTTTATACTGTCCTAATTTGAGCTAATTGCACTGTTTTACTTTCATCTTGGATATATACACTTCCTTTTCCATTTAAGTGGTTTTTTAGCTATCATCTTGTTTGCACTTCCATTCAACATTAGTGACCTTACTGAAGCAGAGCATTAATTTAGCTCTGAGTCTTAACACTTTCCTTGACAGCAACTTCAAGGCATGGTGACCTTTTCTGCTTTTCTTGTTTTTGCTTTAATGTAGAAAGAACTTTTCTATATTTGTTTAACTTTCCTTTGCAAAGGTTTAGGCCTGAAGTCCTTCCCTACATTTTGCCCGCTTGCTTAGGCTGCAAGTTTTGGACTACCTTTGCAATTTTCACTTGCAATTTCCAGCTTCCTACCTATTYATATCTTTGAACTCTGCAGTCCAGTTAACTTCCCTGAATGGTCACATGACTTTCTTAAAAGTCCTCCCACCCCCCCCCAAAAAAACCCCTTTTTTTAAAATTTAKTCCTGCATTTCATTTAACTCTAGTCATGATCAGTTACTCCAAAATTATTTTCTCTAATCATCTCTCATAAATAATCATGTATTACCAAAAGGAAAAACATCAGTACTAATATATTTTTCTGGTTTGGCAACAACATCATTTTYAAAATAGTAAAATTATTCATCTTAGCTGTTGAAACATGTTTTTAAAAACATGAAATTGGACAGAGTATAAATACTACTTATTTCTCTTAATGAAACCATAAATGGAATAAGTTCTTTCTTTAGTGAGCAGGTTAAGTTCAGTGGTTAGTTTACACATATGCCACCAAAACACTGGTCTAACACAGTGACTTAAAGAGCAGGCCAGAAACAGGCTGCAACCAGACCACAGTGCAGCCTCCATCAAACATGGGAATTCTGATCAAATCAGGGAACGCAACAGTGCAAGTCATACAACTCAGCAAGGACTGCAACACTGCACACCAGTATCTGACTGTGACAGACATCAGTGATAGATGCTTAAACCTATATGGAACTGAAAAATTAGTTTGGGAAGCTTCAGAGTCTTCTTTGATTTAAAGAGTTCTAACCTATTTATTAAGGCAACCTGCATATATTTTACTATTTCTGGACGAGGCAAGTACGTGCGTATATGCAGGTCCTTCTTTCTTAACCATCTCATGCAGAGAGTTTCCTTCCTCTGTGCAGATGAGAGCATTGTTTCACTGCTGAGTTCAGCACCTTTTTTTCCAGAGGTTCATTGCTGCTATCTTCAAAAGCTGTAGAAAGCAACCAAGGAGTCTGGGCCTATGAATGAGCATGCAAAGGTTACTCAAGAGTGGGGTCTAGGACTGGGGATTTACTTAACTGTGAAATTCTTACTCCATGCAAGGGTCAAAACTTATCTGCCATGCTGAAAACTTAGACTTCTAGGCAATTTATATTAAACTGTATATAGCATTGATCTCTCTAAAGTTAATAAATAAAAAGGTTTATCCTGTCTCCATTTCTGTTCTGAAAATTAGTGCTATTTCTCTCCTTCCTGGTCTCAAAATTAAACCTCCAGAATGATGTCTCTATTCCTTCTTTCTTTGTTCCTTAAAATTTTGGGGGCATTGAGAAGGAAGACTGTAATTTGTAGCTGGCATTCAATCAGATTGCTTCAACAAACCACCCTACCATTTTCAAAAGTGCTACAAAATATTTAATGGTTTAATGTGGGCTAGATCTCATTTTCGTGATAGTTCAGCACTTATGTGTGCACGAGTACTCTCCAACGCTGCATCAGGAAGCAGGTGGGTGTGACCTAATGTGGTCCTAATGTGGGAGATGGGAGAAAGGATTTTAGGAAGAAACTCTTCTGAAATAAACAGACCATCTTTAGAGATTAAATAAATCTCTCCATTAGGAGGAGGTGATTCCTGTGATTCTCCACCACTGCCTCATTATATACCTGCCAGCAGACTCCTATAGCACAACTAAGTGAAGCAATAATGCAAGATTGCAGTCTCCAAATCGCTAGGAGCTCTCTCTTGCAGCACACAGCTCTGCCCTTAGCACTTTCTCCTACCCAGATTCTGACCCCACAATTTTATTTATTACTTTTAAGAGCCCTACTGTTTTCTGCACATCATTAAGATAACAAAAGACTCAGGTTCTCATTTCACACGTCAGTTTTTCATATTCATTATTTCAAATACTAATTTCCTCCCAATGTATCAGTAGTAATTATTGCTCATCTCAGCAATGACTACCTCAGCTTGAAAATATGGTCTTGAAAGAGCAAAATGATACTGTGATCTAAGGATCCTGCCAGCAACATTAGCATTACTAGTTTACATGAGTAATATGAACATCATCTTTTTTTAAAGGATTATATTTCTTCTGTCCTCCTCTGGCAAGGCCATACTTTAAAGGAAAAAATGTGTCAGAACAGATAAAGGACCTTTTCAGAGATTTATTGTGTTATATATGTTAATGGAAGATATCAGTTCTATAACAAGACATTAACATTGATTTGTTATATCCAGCAGCTTATGAAACTGGAATGAGGATTAAAGATATCAAGCAAACAACAAATAATTTAATTCTTAGCATTTTCTACAGATATGATCCTCCTTGACTGAAATCGTGTCACTTTCCTAAGCCAGAAACAAAGTGTCTAGGTTGCACAGATCATTTGGTATCATTTTGGGTGTATTTTAGTAACATGAAAGTGACCTAAAGCCCAACATCAGAAACATAACCTTTGCTGTTGATCAGGAAGACAAAATGTTTCGTTTAGCATTATGTTCAAGACTGATACTTTTCTTTTTCAGTCTTACTAGAGAAGTCCTGAAATATGTAAACACAGCAAACTGCAGAATGCAAAACATATTCTGCCCAAGTAATCAGGTCACAGCTATTGTTTCTACTTCTTTTCTCCATACTGCTGCCATTCCTTTTTCCACACATTATCTTCTTTATTTTTTTTCTCTTTTTTTGTTCTCTTGCTTTTTCCTGACTCTCTTTAAGGATAGAGTCTGGGGGAAGAGCAGATGTTGGTCAGACTGAGAATAAGGCATATTTGTGTTGGCAGCTGTGTTGCAGTTTTGCCAGAGCCAGCGAGTTGTTGGCAGAGATGGACACCATTTCATTCACACACCTGTTGTTTCAGCACCCTGTAATCAAGTCCTGCAAGGAAAAATCCTCCTCTTGTCCCTTCTTCAGTATCCTCCTCTTAGTTACTTTACTCCTTCCACTGTGAGTGGCCTGAGCAGAAAGATATGAACCCAACAGCCCGTTCAGATGAATACAAATTTAATGTATTTTTTTCCTCAGAGCTTATTATGTCCCCTCTTCTCTGTAACCGGTGAAAGGTCCATTGAAAGCTTTGCAAAATATCACACAACTGATTAATTAGAAGGCCCTCAAGTTTTTAAAATGATATTTAAAGGGAAAAAAAAGCCAAGGTAAGTGATATGTTTGACTCTCCCTGCTTTCAACATTCAGGAAACCTTCTCGTCAGTTCAGCACTAATCAGCTCTGTGTTATTATTTACAAGTCACCACAGCCTTTTCTCAAGAGATCCACAGCATAGAAGCAATGTCTGTAAGGCAATGGTTAAGARACTGCACAGTTAGTGCCTCAAGGCATTTCATAATTAAGGTAAAATTAGAGAAATGATTCTTCTGACATCTGTAGGACTGAAGTCTTCCAAATGTGAAAATGCATTCCCTGATTTATTTTCTTTCTTATTCAAATATACTAGGAACTTCTGCAAACACATTGGGAGCAAGGATTTCTTTTCAGGATAAAACCAGTCTCCCTCCCGCACTTATAGCAAGCAGGGACTTTTTTTCATTTACTGGAAAAAGCAGTGTATGATTGATATGAGAGGAATGGGTGAAAACTGCAATAGCTTTTGCTATGAATACAAGCGTTATCAGATGGCTTCTGTACTTGCATCACTCTTTCACAGAAACAGGGAATAAGCAAAAACTTTCCTCTGTGCACAAAATTCCGAATGAACAAAATTATTTCTTTCCAACATCATTCTTCTCTCATACAATCCATATGTATACACAGGGTCTCCAATAGATGTCCACACTGTTTGAGACAGAACTGATTTTTAGTGTGCACAGTAATTATAGAGATAGTTACACTGTTATGTTATTTTAATCTTTTCCAAATAGTCTCTGGATAAGTAATTTTAGAAAGCAAAGACCTATGCATGGTTCAGATTAAGCAGGTCCTGACAACATGCACTGAGGACTTCTTCCTCCCTGCYCTGCCTCAAGTCCTCCCAAGTTCCACAGAAAACTGCCAAATCAGACAAAAATTTAGTTATATAAAAATATATTGATTCTTGCATCATAGTCATTATCATTCAGTTGTTTCCTGTTTTATAGAAAAAATCCTTATACCTGGTAAAATTACTTTAGCTTTCACAAGGGAATCTTTAGCTGGGATTCTGCACTTGCTAGGGGGAAGGAGACAGCTGGCTTTGAGTCTGGATTTGGCTTCTCTCCTTGACCTGCTGTTTCACCTTGGCATTGCATAACCTTGTCCGGGGTAAGGAAGAATTCTTACCCCCACCTTCTCAAACATTATTCCCATTAGCTTTCTTGTTCACCCATCACCTGGAGGGAAGCCCACAACAATATCACCAAACCAGCTGTGTGCTGTGCACTTTCCCTTGGCGGATGACTGACCCACACTACTGATGCATATGGGAGTACCATGCTAATCCGCGGATTCAAACAAGTAGAGACATTGTTGTTTCTGGCTATGCTCTTTTAAAGAGTTTTCAATCTACTCAACAGCTTACTTGTTCAAGCCAATTTAGATTAATTTGTCAATTATGATTTCTCAATTAGGGGATAAAATTTATCAAACATTTACTCAATTAAATTATCAAATGCTTTATTAAAACTTGAAGAAAGTAGTACATCCTCTCTAATCCTCTGATTTCACATAGCATAATGATAAATTAGAACTTCATATCTGCACTTAACAGATGAGGATTCCACCTTTTATCTGTTTTCAGGCACTCTATAAACTGCAAGCATGCTAATACTGCAACTCTAAAATTAGTAGAGGCTTTTTYTTGAAAAACTAATAATTTCCCATACTCTTCCCCTATTTCCTTGAAAAAGGTAGCAGCAGTTTCTAGCCAGACAAATGCTAAAAATGGTCATATTTCACCTATGTGTATGACACAACTTTGTAAATAACTATATCTCAACCAATGATAAATAACCTGTTTTAAATCTCACAATTTAGTCCAAAAAAATCATAATGCATTATGTATTTTGTAAAATATCCAATGAAACAAATGGATGGACTCCTAACTTTGATGGGAAAATCTATTTATTTATTTATTTATTTATTCTAGTTTTTTTCCTGAATTTCTTCAGAGTAGTGTAAACAATGTATTGAGCTATTACCACTGGGCACCTTTTACACAATGAATCAATACGTCATTTTTAGAAGGGTTGTTTCTAAGCAATTATATTGTTTTTGCCCATGGGGAAAAAAGATAAAATTATTTTTAAACAACACAGGGCCTGGATTAGGGAACGATTTATCATCAAAGCAAAGCTCTATAAAATGTGAAAAGAAAGTTCATTTAATACTCTCACTTGGACCTGAGGGAATTAATGTTTAAGCTTGTTCTTTTCCACCGACTCCAGTGCAAAGCTCAGAGATCATCCGGCTTTCGGTGCCATCCCTTTTCACCTGAGTGGTGTGCGAATGAATGCAACAAAGACTGTGAGGYACTCGGATGTGACATAGGAAACGAAACATAAGCAGACTGAGAAAGTATTCTCTATAGGAAAAAATAAGAAGCACAAAACGCTATCATTCAAAGATCTTGAGTGGTGTAAATTTTTTCTCAACTCACAACTACTTGAGCAGGGACTTCCAAAAGTAGAAGGGCTATCTGAGAAAGGAGGGCAAACTGGCCAAGTAACCACTCCGTGCCGTTGAAAGCCTGCTCTTTGTTCTGCAGCTTGGATCCAGTATTTGAACAAAGATGTTTCCAAAGGCTCGACTTGCCATTCCAGAGTAGCGTTAAGGGGCCAGAAAGGCAAGAACATTAACCATCTTGTTAAATGAGATATTTCATATTTTCACATTATTCTACATCTTTACTCTGCAAATTGAGCATTACTTCTCACTGTAAACTAGCTGCTAACTACATCTGCAAGATTAGTAACAAGATTAGTAACAATCTTATTTCTATACTGTTTATACCTAAATTATCATCTAATGTTAATATTCAAATTCCCAATCTTAGATTTCTTAATAAAARTGTTCTAACTGAATTTATAACTTGCATATCAAACGGAATATACGCATTATTTAAAAACAGCTTCAGTGCTGAAATTCTAGTATCAATTTGGAGCAGATGTCACCATCTGGCTGCCTTCAGTAGTATCTCTATGAGACCATTTACGTCTCCTGACTRGCTTCTACACAGAAAGTAATTAGTGTGAAACACAAGGGATAGGATCCAACTGTGTTAAAATTAAGGTGTTTTCCTTCATTAAACTGAGCAATGATGATAAACAATAGACAAAACAAATGAATAGAAAATTTCAATTTGATGAACACCTCATTCTCTTCCCTTTCCTAAAACAGCAAAAGACGTGCATTTAGTATTTATCTGGTAGTAGCTACATTTTTTTTTGTTTCCTTTTTAAAAGTATTATTAAAACTTTTGATCCTATCCTTGAAATTTTTCTCCACTATATTGTTAGTTTATATCCTAAAAGTTTCCATTTATTTATACATTTATTTTAGCTAGCATTTCCTACTATTTACATCAACTTATTTTCCAAATCCTTGATTTGGAAGCAGAAACCTTGTGACTTAACACTTTAGTTGTGCTGTTGTGTAATTAATATTTTAAGATGGCAATATATTAAAGCAGTGTAAAATAATGATTAAGCCGACTTGGAAAAATCAGAGGATCCACAAAGAAAACAGCAAGAACTAAGGCTACAGGTTTGAATAGAATTGTCTTAAGACCCAAACATTTCATCTCTCTTCAATTATTCAGTGAGGCAGGAAAAATTAATTGTGTATTAAAAAAGAAACAAATGAAAAGCAGTGGGAATAGAAAACACCACTATAACCATATCCTTCAGGTAAAAGTTCTCCACTGCACTACACCCTCAGAAGACAGATACGATGAAATTGTGTACAGATTTTTATATGCACATTCTAACATATATACACATAAATACATAACTATTTAAGTATATATGCTTTGTTTTTTGTTTTTTGKTTTTTTTTAGAAAGAGTTCTTGAGTGTGCTTCCAAACCACCAGTTCTCTCTGAAATCCGTTGTAGGAAGGAAGTATCATGAACTGGCTTTGCTCAGATTGCTCAGATTTCTTAGCAAGTTGCTTTCTTATTTATGTTGCCCTTTCCTAGAAACTAAGATGTGAATTTTCACAGTTTCCTACACTGGGGTCCAGTATTTAAATTATGTAGGATGGGTTAACTAACTGGTGCACTATACAGAACATCTCTGACAGGTGTTGTGACATTTTTGTGTGGTTGTTTTGTTTTTTTTCTTTTTACTCATCATGGTACTTGGATATATATATTTTTTCCATTCACTAGAGTACAAATGGAGCTGCACTGTATTTCTAAGCCATTTGCATTTCATTTTTTCTTTTTATAAGCATTCTATACAGTTCAAAAAAATCACAGTGATTTGCAATCARTAATGCTAAACTAAAACTAGGAGCAGCAGTAATAACAAACATGTAGAACTTTACCAGAAAGATAGAGCTGATACAGTGTTCTTCTCCAGGAGGACACAGATTACCTAAAAAAAGTTTCACAGCTCTCGACAAACCAAATGATATTTTGCTTTACATCTTCATTCTGAGCTTGTGGGAAGCTCTGTAAAGCATATGTATTGTGCTGGCTACCCTAATAAAGAAACAGAAGGTAATAGTATTTTCTGGCATTCACTATAAATCTCTCTCGAGTTAGCCAGTCTGACAAACATACTCCTTAAGCAAATAGCTCAGTACACAATAATTTTGGTTATGAAAATATTTTGCTGTTTCTGTTAAAGATCCTACCATGACAAGTCATACTACTCTAAAACAGTACCTTTCAAATCTTCTGCACAAATCTCAGTAGACAGTTTGTATCTTTTTGTCTATCAAACTGATGGTTAGTGATGATTTATTCAGCTACTAACTGATAATATCTGATAATGCCAGAAAAAACATTTCTCTGATGTTTCCAGATAGTTAAAAACTACAGAGAAAAGAGTGCATCCAATACTGGACATCATATAAGTGTATCTACCAAGTGTGCTTTGTTATGGAGAACCATACATAGTATGCTCAACTGTCCCAGTATTTTTATCAAAAAAAGACATGCCTACTGTATCCATCTAAATGTTATTTTGAAACAAGAAAATATACCCATCATTAATTTATATGTATATCACTTTGTCTAGGAAAATTACTCATATAACATAATATCCATTTATTTTCAGTACCACAAACAGTGCTCATTCCCCTGCTCTCTTTTCATGCCATGTTCTAATCTCATGTACTGTCAGCCCTTTGTACAAATTGTCTTAAGATCAATGCAACATTTTGGGTATGTCCTATGGCTTGTGGTATGTGAAAGAAAAAAGAGATCTGGATGTTCTCGTGGTCCCTTTCAACTTGCATTTCTCACATGATACCCAAAATTGCAAGCACCTAGCTAGCTAGATACATTACATGGATCTTTCTTCATATATAATTTACTTTAAAACATACAAAACCTACCATGGCAACTGAAAATCAAGAGGCCATATGTACAAAATTTGCTAAAATAGGAAATGAGCTATACAGTATGGTATCAAGGAGAAAAGAGATTAAATCTGGATATATTATATCCTGAAAGTATTTTATTACTTAAAATTTTTAAATTAAAACAAAGTCATCTTTACTTTAGTCTTATTAAACCTATAAAAACATACTTCAGTTAATCTACACCTACAGCTGGGGTAGCCAAGAAGATTCCTTTAATATCTGTTTCCATGTTTTGCTGTATCAGGACACAAGGCTGCAAGCAACAGGGAGATATGCARCCTCCATGAGGACAATAAATTACACGCTGGAGCATCCAGTCAAATAGCCTAATCTATACTGATCCCTCTTGGTGGTTTTCTTCCACAACTGTGTTCACAGCTGATTTTACATGGAGGGCCCTTGAAAATGACACTTATTTCAATAATCCTTATGGCAGTCATCACCAAGTCATCAATACCATAACCTATGATCCATCATCACTGTATATATTTAGGTCACTGTCTTACAATATCTGCTCCACTAAGTTTCTCAACAGACACAAAATAAGAGAGAGTCATCATTTAGTCTTTTGATACTACCTTGAAAGACACCAATTGCTGGATTTGGGTTGATCTTGGCAGAGGCGCACCTAAGAATGCCACCCAGGTTACCAAGGAAAGAGAGCAGCTAGCACAGAGTTGTCCATCCGCTGCATTTTCCTTACATATGTCTTGTACTCTGCTTTTCTGATATCTATTACTGCACTTGGCTTATGGTGCTAAGGTCAATCCACTATGGAAAATCAGGGCATTTAGCCTTGAAGATGATTTGTGGGGTGCTGTTACCAAAGACTGCTTAAATTGTCCTGATACAGCAGTTCTTCAAATATGGGGCAATTTAAAAACACAGCTGCTGTCAGAGACAGCCTTTGGGATGAGAGGAAACAAGTTGTACCTAGTGGTCATAAAAAGGAGAATTTGCATGACCRTGCAGTGCTGGTTTACCTTTATCCCCATCAAAGCCTATCCTGAGACATCTTGAAAAATCGTACCTCCAATATACTCTTGGATTAAAATAAACAAACAAACAAAAAACAAACTACAACCCAACTCCTGAGCATTTGCCAGGTGACAGAGAAGATAGATAGAAAAAATCTTTACCAATCTGCAGAAACCAGAGACTACAAGGTAGTAGCAGGGTATATATGCATAACCCTTTTGTACTGTATATGGGAAACAGCACTTTTTTCTTTTGTTAGCAGAATGAAAGATCCACCTTATTTATTTTCTCCAACCCTTTTACAAGATCGACTTTCTTCTTCTGCAGTATTGCTACCATATTGACTGGCGGAGTGACAGGATGAAGTGGAAGCAAGGGTGGGGGGAACCCATGCTTCTCTCAAATTCCAAAGCAATATTTGCCATACTTCTAGGAGAACTGGATGAAAACTTTCCAAGCTGTTATCTTGCTTCATAAGTTTTCTTTTTGAAAGAAAGTCTGCTCCTTCATTACTTTCCTTTTACATTCAGAGAAGGAATGGAAAAATGGAAAAATGAACCATACTGTTCACTTCATATCCCTGATCTGTATCTAATATAATTGAATTATCATATGTGTTTGAATATAGATTATATAGACAATCTCTGTTGCAGCATTCCACAGAAGCACCTACAGTTTGCATGGCTAGTGTGTTACAAAGCAAAGCACCATTATTTCATCTTAAACAGGCTGGTTCATCTATAGCTATAACCATAATTTGAGAAATTTCATATCTAGTTTGCTGTACCAGAGACATTGGCACTGTTTTATTTTCAGTTGTTCCCAAGGATGTTATAGCACGTACAATATTAATATTGTCTTCCTAGTATGTTTAAAAAATGATTAACAATTTTTCTTGGGTTACTGTCACTTCTGGTAGCTTTGCAGCTAGAAATTTTAGGCTTGTTTTGCTTTTATCACACAGTGTCTTTGGTCTTGTGTTCCATCTCTACTTTCAATTCTACTTTACAACTAATTGCCAAAGAATTATTAATCAAATCTGCACTCACTATGCATGAAAGCCCTTGGCATAGTGTTACCACTGACTTTGTGATAACTTCAGCATCTTGTTGTTTGCTGTGCACTGGCATTTGCACTGCCTTCACTAGATTTAGTTGTATTTGTCCAGTGGCTTACAATGCTTCTGACACAAGCTTCTCAATTTTATAAATATTATCTCCTAAACCATTTATTTACTAACCAGCGCTGTTAACTGTTCATTTTTACCATCCCTGCCTTGTGACTTTGGCTTTTTGACTGCTGATTGCGTTCAGATCAATGACCACAGACCTTGGCATCAATAAAGTATTATTAAATACTGTATAATGGGGTTAAGTAAAATAGATCTTTTAAAAAAAACAATGTGCTTGTTTCTGCTCCAGCCTTCCCACACAAGATGATCAACACTGCAACAATAAGCCAGAATAAGTATGGCTGCAACGTATTTCTTGAAATGTGTTTCTTTTACAGTATCTGCAAGCCATTGGTCTTGTATATGTGTACCTGTAAAATTATACACCACTTATACTGAAATTGTCCAATGTGGATGGAAGCCATCTTTTAATAAGCAGTATTAGCATGAACTACACCCACAACAACCATTTTGATGACTTAACCAAATCATTTTTGTGGGTCTCACTAAAACTTAAAAAAACAAAAAACAAAAAACAACTTTATCTTAAATTATTTATGGTTTTTTTCACTGCAAACTTAGAGCTGATTTAAAGTAAATGCAATTTGATAGTCTGCTGGGAATTGTTGAAATGAGAACTGTATATTTAAATTTCGAATTTGCATCTTTGTTACGACCTTGAAGTTTAAAGGTGTTACGGTTTAAAGATATTAAATAATTTTGCAGGCTCTCTCAAACACTTGAGTAAACATTAGACACAAAAAAATTGCTTGGAAGAAGAGAGCTGAACAGGTATCCCTTGTGCGTTTCAGCAGTTGGGTTCATAATTTCCTGCTGTCCATGGCATGCTGTTTTCAACTTTAAACACCTTGGATTTACTTCCAGAATAAAYTGGAGCTTGCCTCTGATAAATGAGGATTGCAGTGGCTCCAATATCTACATTATTTAATCACTGTTGAAATGAGGTCATATAATAGAAGTACTCATATAAGAAAAAACTTGTGTTAAGCTCCAGTTTGTAAGCAAAGCAGGTGTTTGTGGGTTAGGGATCAACTCAAGCATACTCTTAAACACAACATGGCCCTGTGACAGAATAAAGAACATCAATGAACAGCAAAGAAACAACAGTAAGCATTTAAAATGCCGATACCGCTCTAAATACTACTGAAAAGCTGGCTGAGCACAAGCAGTGAATAGTGTTCTTTGAGTGACCATGTACTGCAAAGGGTTCCAGTATATTGTTACTGCAATTGAACAAAGAGTTCCAGCTGTATTGTTACCTTAAAACCACAAAAACACAATGGAATCCTGTCAAGCAAACTCAGTTGGAAACATTGCTCAAAAAACCTCTGTAGAAAGTGGGGGAAGATCAGATTTGGCAAAGAGGCTTGCCAAAGGTGAAACACCTAAGCAGAGGTCCCTGCTGATACCAGACACAAACAGCTGCAATATGCTGGTTTTCCAAGTAAAACAAAAATCTGCCAAGGCACCAAGGAGAAGACTGATGCAAAATCCTATAGCCACTAACCTGCACAGAATAGCAGTCACAAGGCCCAAGCTGAATTTGCAGGTGTTACACATCTTACGCACACATGGTTCGTACATGCATGTGTGTACATGCAAACAGGTATGATGTTGTAACAYAAGAGGTGTTGAGGAGGCAGCAGGCGCTTCCATTATTTGAGAGCACTATCTCCACAACATTTGTCCAATATTTTGAACTGCAGAGTTACCGTGACTTCTTCATGAACTCTTCATGATGTGTATCCAAACTGTAGCTTAAACCAATGATTAATGTTCAGCCCATGAAACATCAACCTTACACCTTACTGATATGAAGAAGTGAAGCACAAAGGACCATTAAAGAAACAACAAACCAGTCCCATATGACAACACTCCTGGAATATATAAAACTGTGCTGAAGCAAAGGGAAAGTAGATTAACCATGGAGATTCCACCTCCCCTCCAGAAGATGATGGCATCTGGACAGTGACATATTCTGACTGATGATTCAAGGAGCAAGAATACTAAACATCAGCTGGAAGGCACCATGCTGCTAATGGCTTACGACGTGTGCTGTAGCTGTGCAATGTATACACACGCTCAGTTTTTGCCTCTCTCCCCCATAGCTGCACTTCAGTCCCACAGTATGACTACTTGCATTGCAACATTTACTATGATCACTGCAAGGACTCCAACCTGGTTGTTACTGCGGACGTTTTGTTTTCTGATCAGTGTCTGAGTTTACTATGACTCAGATCTTGCCTTACAGTGGCACTCAGTCAAGGGGATGCTTGCAGGGGTCTCTAGAGTTTCCTGTCCTTTATCTCCATTTTCTGTAGCTTCCTATATTTGCAACATACAATCCAGCACGGCAATAGTGGAAAACATAAAACATGATCTAAGTAATACAACAGTGGGGTGCAAGACAGTATTTCCAATGCCTGTGGCCAAGGGGGAGTACCCCAAGAGGGTRTTCCACAGCACGTGCTTTGACATTTTTGCCAGTCTCTTGGCAGCTGATTTATGGTTATTACATTTTGATTGAGAATAACCATGGTTTTCTTGACCTGCTCTTTAGGTAGGTTCTGTGGTACCTTTTGCAGTTAGCTTGCCTCTGGAATTATCATCAGAGCTGATATATTCATTGCATCATATTTTTGCTGTCAACCTCAGACTTCTATATATATCATGCAAACACTGTGCACAAAATCACACCTCACCTGTATATCAGTTTTTACACTACACATACAGAAAGTATGTTTATATGTTGGCAGAACTAGGTATTGATTCATGCACACATAGAACAGTGGTGGGTCAACACACATGTTGATAGCCTGCATTGTTTATTTTTGATGTGAAATGATTCCTTTTATATTAAAACATGTTTTAGATAGACAGTTTCCCAATGGTCACTAGCACTCCAGGTCCATTACAATCCAATGTAATGTTAATTTTTGCCCGGATGTACAACTGGGTAAATCAAAATCCAGATCCTGAACAGGAATAACATTGCAATTTGACATCAGCTTGCAGTTTTACTTCTCATGCATGCAGATAAACATATACACACACAGAGTTTCAGAAATAAGCTCAYTCCTTGTGTAGACATACAGAGACAATATACATCTTGATGCAGTTCTCACCAAACTGGATACAGGGACTCACACATACACTCATATTTCATAACATATATAGAAAAATCATTAGCTCCTAACTGGTACCACATGTAAGTAATCCCTGACTTATCAGAAGCATAGGACACTTCAGATGATGTTTCAATAGGAAAAATCCATTGGTTAAAATTCTCTTTTCCAAAATACATTTCTTGATCTACCAATGCATCATTACTAATCCACCAAGCTTTTATATCAGGTATAAACCAAGTGATGGATGGTTAACGCTGAATAATGCTAAAGAAGGCTGCACATATATCATTTGAGTTATGACTATTTCTCAAGTGCAATATCCTGGCTTTCACTTCTCCTAATAGTCTTCTGTCATCTCATTTTGGTAAGTGGAATGTAAACTAACTTGAACACCAATTTTCCCACAGTGCATGTTTAGGTCATTGATATTTCTGTGGCTACAAACCATTATCTTACTATGGTATTAGGTGCCTTAATTGCTAACAATTATATCTGAGTACAAGCTATAGCAATGACAGTATCATTTTTCATTTCTAACACTTTTTCTTCAGCAAAATTATACATTTTTGTTCCGCTGTTCATATTTTGTGATCACAATATGACAATATTAAAACTTGAATTGAGAGAATTCCAAAATTCAATATTCTATTATAATTACTCTGGGTTACATTGATTTTCAACCAGTTGGACTTAGAATATCTTGTTCAAGTCAGGTTAGTATTATTTTTTAATCCACACATAATACACTCCTTTGAAATCAGAAACTTTTGTCAGTGACACAGTATCATTTTCAGCATCTTGAAACACAAACAATATTACTGATTTATTGCAATCATTTCCCACAATCCTCAAAGTAGTGGAGGCAGATACACTCATTATTTTTGTGATCACAATCAATAGTAGAAGTACATCCATCCCCACTGAGAGAAACAACGTTTCCTTTGTTTGGAGAGGAAGACATTTTCAAATTACATCCATTTTTCCTTATTACCTTAGTCTGTTTCTATTCTTCTGTTTTCTAACTTCAGCTACTGCAGCTAGTCTGTAAAAAAACCCCAACATATCTTCCCCATTTATTTATACACATGATAACAAAAACAAAAACAGCCAGAGCAAAACTAAGCAATACATGTTAAAAAGTATCCAGATGGTTGGAATGAACTATTTATCTTCTGGGATATGGAAGACAAAATGACAAAGAGCAGTACTGATAGTCCAAAGGTTTCAACTGTGACACATTCTCATTTTCCATTTGCTCTTTTCTTTGACAAGAAAGAGGAATCATCTGGCTGCTACCTGTAAAGTGCTCTTATCATTTACTCTGCAAATTATGCTGTTTGGGTGTTAATTTCAGCTACATGACACAGTCTCCTACATTCTATAAACGCATCTTGATAAGAAAAAAACTTTGCTTCTCTCTTCTACTCTATTCAGTTGCCTGCTCTATTTTTTTGGAGGGAGGGGTAACTCTAACCACCTCTGATGCATCTCAGGTCCCCAGGCAAGAATACCTCCATCTGTAGGAGTTGCTGGTGATGTTGAGAGTCCAGCTGCGTTTTGGTTTCTGGACTCTACCCAATTAGCCAACATTCTTTAATCGTGGTTTACCAATCTTGTGTCTGTGTGTGCTCTCCACTCCATTTCTTCTTTATAACAAAAAAATGAGCTTTACATTTCAATTTACCATAGATTTGATGATTGCTAATTGAACACGTCAATCCAGAAGCACAGTGGTTAAGCTTCAGTTACTATACAAACAGTTGTTTTCTAATACTAATATATATTAATTTCCTTCAAGGTTAAATTTATCTCTATTTAATTATAATTTCATAATTCATGATTCTTCCTTGAACTTTCACATACTCATGTTTAATCCCAAATTCTGCAAACTTTTAACTACTTAAGTACTGACAGCATTTAGTCGCTCGTTTGGGGGGGAAGGGAGGGAGGAAGAGATAAGTACATAATTATTTTCATTCTATCCTACTCATTTTTCACCTAAATTCTTTCTATATAGTTACTGACATTCTTACTTGAAAGCATATTACTAAAGCCAACAATACTAACACTAGACTGGAGYTGCTAATTTTTATGCCAATGTCCCTCAAAGGATCATCCATAAAATAAACCATAAAGACTTGCTCAGAGATTTGGAAAATTGTTGATAAACTTTTTGTTTGCTGTTCCCTCCAAAGCTTTAACTGAAAAATAAAAATGAAACCACCTATGTTAAGGTGATCTGTACATTGTATCTACTTGATATACCACTAGATCAGTTCACATTTAAATATATATAATTGTTTGCATATAGGAAATAATATGAATACTGTTGTTTGTTATGTTTGTGATGTGCACTGTCTAAAATTAATTTGAAATTCAGTTTACAATCAGCAGTTACTGTACCAGCTCCTGTAATCTTATCAGAAGAAGATCCCTCTTTTTAGTTTCTGTTCTTCTAAATAAATGTTCAATAATTTGGAATCTCAGCAATGCTTCCAATACCTCTGAGTCCATCAGTGACCATTATTTCCTACAGCAGGGTGACTTTCCAATGCTAGTGATATAAATGCAAAATTTGAAAGACATGTACATGCTTTTGCAATACTGCAAATCCTATTATTTTAGGACTCCAGTGAACCACTGGACACCAAAAGATTTGGTCAAAGTCCTTCAGAACTGTAACATGGATATTATTTGCCCTAGGATTTGATCAGCTGCTACTAAAACTTGTTCTGTTTCTTATACCCATTATTATGAGCTCTCAAAATTATTTGGATAGCAYGTGAAACCATACTTCAGAAAAGAACATAGAGGAAGAAGTGGACTGTAGCTCCAAAAGTTTTGTGAGTCATGAGAAGGAGTATCTAGACCAAACCAAATTCTTTTAAGTCCAAAGGGTTAACACCTCCCTCTCTAGGCTTGGCACTGAAAACTGAAACAACCTCTTGCTTCCCCTCTAATATGTTCTTCAAAGATCAAATTAAATCTTCAGAAACCAAATAACATGGAACAATAAACTGCATTTCTTCTGAGTCAAACTCTAGTTTTAAGAGCTCTATCTCTGCTAAAAATCTACACCATTTAGCTCATCTGCATCTCTTGCTTAAAAACTACTTTGGTAATGCTAAAGAAGCTGCAAAGTACATACAAAACTCTTTCCTTCTGTCACCCTGTGCAGTGTTTAATATTGTATCCTGATTCCAAATGACACAGATGTTAGCCAAAACAGAATTTCTAGTCCAAGGTATCTCAGACAAGGTGTTTTGGACAAAAATCCTTGGTTTTGCCCTGCTACCAGCCAATCCCACTGCTCCTTCACAGCTTCTCAGCCTCAATTCTTCACCAACATCCACTTTTTGAAGTTCTGCCC
This sequence comes from Apteryx rowi, assembly GCF_003343035.1. NCBI lineage: Eukaryota > Metazoa > Chordata > Aves > Apterygiformes > Apterygidae > Apteryx > Apteryx rowi. The sequence continues at coordinate 521,941 of NW_020449363.1, read as the reverse complement.
TCTTCAGCACACCCAAATCCTGTTCACACTGAAAGTGGCAAGTCCACACAATGTGCCACAGGGTATTCACTGCAAATCCATTCTCAAGATCCTACACACCTGCCTCCAACTCAGAGCAGCCCTCAGCCCAGTGGTCCAACCACTTTTCCCAAGAATGACTATTGAGCCCTAAGGTTTCCCTCTCTTGAAAAATAAATCATACAAAGACTACCGCAGAATTTCTCTCTCACACCTTGAATTTTTTACATTCAGTGTGAAGAGGGGCCAGATATACCAGATGGTTGTGCTGCCATTCAGAGGGACCTCAAGAGGCTGGAGAAATGGGCCAACAGGAATCTCATGAAGTTCAACAAAAGGAAATGCCAAGTCCTGCACCTGGGGAGGAACAACGCAATGCACCAGTATAGGCTCAAAACCAACCAGTTTAAAAGCACTTTTGCAGAAAAAGACCTGGGGGTCCTGGTGGACAAGATGAACATAAGCCAAAAACGTCCCCTCACAGCAAAGAAGGCCAACAGCATCCTGGGCTGAGCTAGGAAGAGCATTGCCAGCAGGTCGAGGGAAGTAATCCTTCCCCTCTATTCAGTCCTGAGGAGGCCACATCTGGAGTGCTGTGTTGAGTGCTGGGCTCTCCAGTACAAGAGAGACAGGGAGCTACTGGAATGTGGCCCCAGTGAAGGGCCACAAAGATGACTAGGAAATTGGAACATCTGACATATAAGGAAAGGCTGAGAGAGCTGGGACTGTTTACCCTGGAGAAAAGAAGGACTCAGGGTGGGGGGAGGGGAGGAAGGGGAGGATCTTATCAATGTATATAAATATCTGACTGGGGCTGTGGTGGTGTGGGGGGGATAGTAAAGATGATGGAGCCAGACTTTCCTCAGTGGCTTCCAGTGAAAGGGCACGAGGCATTGGGCACAACCTGAAATACAGAAAATACCATATAGACACAAGAAAAAAACTTTTTATTTTTTTCCTGTGAAGGTATTCAAACACTGGATCAGGTTGCTCAGAGAGGCTGTGGAGTCTCCATCCTTGGAAATATTCAAAATCCAGCTAAGTCAAAGTCTTTAGCACCCTGTTCTAGTCGATCCTACTTTTGGATTAGATCATCTTCAGAGGTCCCTTCTAGTCTTACCAATGATTCTGTGATAAGTCTTCCTGTGCCTATCTTCCTATCTCCTTCTGACTCACTGCAAAGCCCAGGTTCCTCACAATTTTTTCTTAATTTGATTCTTCTTGTCAGATATCACTATTTTTAAGTGTCTTTCAGAATAAGAGAAGTTGAAAGGAAATTAACTAATCTTCCACAGCTTTAATCCATACTGGGCCACTCATTTTTTCCTCAAGCTAATGCTTTCTCTATCAACATGCTCCGCTCACACAGGTGAGTCTCACAATGTTATGAAAATTGAATGATCCCATTTGTGCTTCATCGCACAACATTTTATATTCCTAGTTTGATCTGTTCACTATTTCATCAGACCTTGGGCTCCTATATTAGAACCAAGGGTGCTGCATTTTTCACCAGTATGTTGCAACTAAGTTCAGTCTGTCATGGTGCTGTCGTATCTACCAGTTTATGTTCTATGATGGTTGAAATAGAAACACTTACTTACACACAGAGCTAATGAAAACACTTATTTACTTAACCTAAATTATGTAGTAAGTGATAATATTTCACATAGGACCGCAGAGTCTACAGCTGCAAAATCTTGAGCACCAAATTAAAAATGACCATTAGTCCTCTGTAGAAGGTGAGAGAGGACCTACCAGCATTTAATTAGCAGTGTTGATCAGGCAGAACATCCTTAACCAGGAGACATAATGCTGGAGCACTTCTCTTTCATTTGTTCCTGTAAAAGCTGTGACTGCTTTTTTATACTTTTGTTATCTATGATTTGGCAGGCTTCAACAGATATGCTGGATGTATGTTCTTTCTTATGCCAGGTTCTAGCCCAGGATATTTTATTAAATTGATGAGTAACTGACCATTTTGCCTATGTGTATATCTATACCCTTCACTGTCCTTTCTACAAATGCCAAGCTTTATCTGGACATTTTACAGGCTTTAAGTGTTTATTTTTCTTCTTCTTTTTCTCCCTTTTTTGTCCAACACAGTTCAAATAAATCCTTAATTTAACAAGTAATTTTGTGATATAAATTAATACATTCTGATATCATGTTCCATGACCAAAACAGGATGCTTCTGATTTAGAAACACTGTTCTCTAGATCAACACAGTTCTTGAATTGCTTTTAATAATAGCTAAAGAACACATTCTAAAAATTTTGAGAAATTATTAATATTTATTTATAAATTAATATTTCCCCCCATTATTCATCTAGGCATATTTTACCATCAGGCAGCATTGTTTTGCTGTACGTGATTCATTATAATAGACTGCAAGTTAAAATGTTTGTGCTTGGAAATCTGCAGTGGAGGTGCATTCACAGATGTTCTATATGGGGGAAAAATAAGACTAGCATTTTCCTGAAATCCTCAAATTTTCAGTGTTCAAAAACATTCCCCCACACCTGTTCTCCCCTGAGAATCAAGGGAAGTCTTAATGTTTGACTGCAGCAGAAAGTAGATGATGAGCTTAAAAAAGAGTCACTAACTGAACAACATTTACTTGTTAATTTATTTTTAGAAAGTACGAAAAATACAAACTGGTAAATTATGTTCTGATCATATTGAATCATTCCATTTTTTAGTATCCTGCTATATTTTATGCAGTTATTAGTGCTAGCACATTTATTTTGCTGCAGAATACAGAAATACATGATTATATATTTTTATATATATTATTTAAAACTAAATGTGCATATACTTCCTCCTCAGGAAAGCATTAATAATTACAGAAATGCAGCTTGTTCAGGGAAAAATCAAAAACCAAACCATACAAAAAAAAACCAACTCAGCACTTTGAATCACGACTACCACTTTTCTTAATTTTCTCTGCCCTTTTACATATGGCCATAGAACGTTGTATACCTTGTAATTTGCAGGAACTTATCAATTGTTAAGCGCTGAGTTTCTAGTCTGTAAAATTCAAACCACTTCAAGGTGAGTACCCAAAAAAAGGTACTTATGCTAATACATAACACTAACCCTCAAATATATTTTGTAGCTTACAACAGCAGGCCAATGCTTCATTCCTTTTAGGAGACAAGAATATGCTCTTAGTCTAGCAGTTAACATCTTTGCATGATCAATATAAAAAGTTATGCATGCAAAAATTCATACTATAATTTGTTCTTGTAGAATGATGTACAATATACTAAGCAAGACAATATTTAAAATCAAGTCAATATGTGTAGGGGCACAAACACACTTACGGGTGCCCACGCAGACAATTCTGTCTTAATTTGCATTTAAGATTTCTCTTGTTATTCAGGGTTAAAAGGATTATGAAGCTAGGAAGGTCAGCTTCAAATGCTGTTATTGGTTCCCTAGGTGACACACCTATATGAAACAAAGATAGACTTCATTGAGGTCTCTAACAAAACATAGTAGATGCATTTAGTCCACTACCAAAACAGAATATGCTCATGATCTAATACAGCCAGGCTGACCTTACAATACTGAACTAAAATCTGAAAATTGTCTATTGTTGAGAAAGACTGGATTTCAAGGTACTAAAAAGTAACAATTGGTACTCAGACACTTTAGCACAGACACTATGAATAAATCCATCCCAAATAACTACCTAACAACTGCCCTCCTGAAAGCTTAACCCACTGTGAAAAACATGTATTCCTGACCCACCAAACAGCATTCTTAATAAACTGGTGGTCTTTTGATGATTTTTGTCCCATCTTTTTAAATAGATTTCTGAGCTACATGATATGCTTTTGTAGTAAGGAGAAAAGGGGAATAAGAGAGGCAAAAATGAGAGACAGAAGACTAAGTTAATGCTTCATTTCAAAAAAGAACGGCTTACATGATCCAAAGCCCACCAAAGTTGTCAACAGAAACAGTCCCATCCAGCCTTCTTGAAAATTCCTCAGTTCTTTATTTATGGTAGTAAAAAGGGAAAACCACCAGCTCAAGCCAAAGAGAGATGTAATGGATAAGGAGAGCAAAAAGAGGAAACCTGCTTCACTGCAGTTCTTTGCTTACTACAGAGTGCCAGAGAGACCATACACAGCAGTATACAAGGGTCACCTTTCTGCTTTTATGACACCAGATTATCTAAAGTGCTTTATGATTTATCTAAGTGGGAAACGGACTCTCATAACCACTTTTAGAAGAGACCCAGAGCAATTGAAAAACTGCATATATCAATGCCTTTGCTGTCACCCCAAGGGCATCTCACCTGATGATGCACTTCTGAAAGGTGATATTGCAGTGGCCAGGCCAGCCTTCTCCTAAGCCGAATACAAGTAACAAGTGAAGTGCAAAATCACCTACATTGGAGATACAGATTTAGCAAAGGAGAAAAGCAAATCTATTTAGTAAGTGACAATCAAAACCAAAGATGGTGAAATCCATTTCCACTGTGCTACAGTTACTGCTAACACATCTGTAGCTGATGCACATTTCAAACAATAATGCATTTCTTTATAAAAGAGCCTCTCGGTGATCTGTGTGCCATCACAGACGGTATGCAGGTTATTTAGCTCACTGGATTTTGCCCCAATTTATTTCACTTAAACAAATGGCTCTTGTGCTTTGATACCTGCTGTTCCTTCTTATTGACTGCTGCTTTGCAGCCATGAGCTAATAACAAGTCATTCATCAGCTCTGTCAGCAAGGGAGCTCTGGTCATTATGACTTCATGACTCTCATGTGCGGGACTGAGCTGGCGTGTCTTTGTCACCCTGTGTTCCAGTCAAAATCTAATACAAAGTGAAGGACCTCCAATTTTACTATATGGTATTTGCCTCCTATAATTTTTCTGTGACTTCATGCATTTAAATAAATCAAGCATATTTAGTGCCAGAACTGCAGTGATGATTCTGTTCCATTTTGGTCTGCAAGCTGAGCTATGCCAATTTATGACAGCGGAGATGCTGCTTTGGACGTGCCTCACATTGCAGAGGTTCCCCAAAATACTGTGAAAAGTTTGCTCTCTTTTGATCTCTGAACAGCGCCCCTGCCTACATTCTAAATTGTCAAGACTCTGCAACTGCAATCTGTACTTACAGTAATACATGTTTTAATGTAAGTAAATTTACAATATGTCAATATCTGAACAACTTAAGTTGATTACTGAAAACTTTGAACAATCAGACAAAAATAAAATGTAGACTCAGTGGATAATTCTTTATTTTTGCTTTGTAAAGCAAAAAGAAACATGACAGGCACCATGCAAGTGTTACAATTTTTCTAAACAAAGTTACCAAGAACTTGGGAATTATGGACGGTTATATAAATCTGAGATGTTAACTACTAAAGAAAATTGCAGCATACACTGATCTTAATTTTCTCTAGAAACAAAGGAGATGAGAAAACACCAGCAATATTAGAAAGCTCTTTCTTTTCTGCTGCTACGAAGATGCTATTTCTAGATACTTTATGAATGACTAAAACCGTAACACTACAAGGTGGAGGAGTTGTTTTTCTTACTACTTAATGAAAGGAAACATAACAAGTGGTTTTGTTTTTAAATGCAATGCAATGGTCCCAGTGGAATATAACTTAAAGGTCAACAGTATCCAGGTGAAATTAAGTACATAGTTATGCAAAATTTAAGGAAAAAAAACAAAAAAACAAAAAACAGAAAACAAAGAACTGTTGTGTTCCTTTTCCGCTTCAGTTCACAGCACTTGAGAAAATAGATTTTTGTCTTCTGAAGTTTGGATATGTAACACCATGGCCAGTTTAAATTTTGGTTTTTATATGTTTATATAGACTGACACATATATATACATAATTTCAGTAAGCCTATTAAAACATTTTTAGAGTAAGTTTCAATCATAACATTACATTAATATTATTAGGAATGAAAAACAAGAGGCAGTCAACAGGAACATTTAAAAAGGGTAAAAACTGAGTTTTAATTATGTAATTTTGACATCAACTCTGACACATTTTATAAATATTGAAAGTACATGTCAGATTATAATACATCAGAATAATAAAGGATTAAATAAACAACAATATCACAATACCCACTAAGGCTTGGGCCACTGTTACTATATTGAAAGTATAAAAAAGAGATAATATTTCAATGTTACTGCAAGAAACAGTTTTGCTTAGGACCTTAACTAATACCTGCCTCTTAACTGGCAGGTGTCCACTGTATTCCAGAAATTATGTCAATCCCAGTCAAACTAATGGGTTTGGCCACTGAAAAGAAACAGTGCAACTTTTATGGTGGATATACTACACTTGTTTGAATGTACCTCTGGCTACCCATCACAGGAAGAGCAGACCTTGCCAAGAAGTCTAGAGGCAAGAAGTGGAACCTACCATTAAATAATCAGTGATACCTTCCCTCACATTCTCCTCTTCGCCCAGTTTGACTAAGCCTCGTCAATAGTCCCAAAAGGTTTATGCCAATAAAGCCTTTACAAAATGACAGGAGTGCAACAGCAGGCATAACAGCTCAGCACAAGATAGCAGTTTTGGCTCTATCTACATTATTCAAAGCAGTGTAGCACAACAGGGCTAGGGTGCTGGAAAAACAGTTGGTGCTGAGGACCTGCATCAATACTACCCATATTTGTATATTTGCAGGGAGAGAGGTGCAAAAGGGAGAGGGTACTTCAGACTAGCTCCAGACTGGCCCTAGGAAAAGGACAGTCATAGCAGCTGGAACTCATCGGGCTCATTCCAGAAGTGCCTCTTTTGCTTTAGTTTTGCACAGAAAGCACACAGCTCAAGCATTACCCAATCACTGTGACACAAACTGAAGAACAGTAAGCAGGGACAGGCAGGATATTCACTTCAGCAGCACACTTCCAGTCCAGGCTAACACACTGATGAAGACATACCACTAGAAACAGTCTGCAGTACCCCAAACTGCTCATCAGCTCCAACCTGGACACTAGTCCACGAGACAGCAAAACCATCCAGACAGGCAACATCTGTAAGAGCTCCCCTCATGGTCCAGAAACTGTGTAAGCACATGAACTCTGCATTGAACCCAACCTAATGAGCCCACCTGAGAGATACCATAGTTCAGGACAGAGCTATACTAACTTTGACAAAGCTTCCAGACTGAAGCCTCTTTCCAGCCTACTGAATTAGGTATATAACCGTCAGTATTCATCCATGTTGAGGCACCCTAAGAAATGTATGTAGGAAAAGTCCAACGACTGCAAAAATGATAAGACAGAATACATACCTACCTACTAAGTCCCTTGAGTACACGGTAACTCAGAGGTCTTACCATTTACTGTTCTTTTGTTTGCAATTATTATTTTTTAGCATGATTCAGGTGGATACTGTGCCACCCCTGAAAACAAATAAGGGAACAACTATGGCTAAGATTTTAAAATAAAATACCAAATCTTAAAATTCAAAGATTGAGAAATGTTAGCAGCATTCAATCTGTTTTCGTGTTTTTCAATCCACTCCAAGGTCTTTAAGTTTTGGTTACTCTGAATTTCCCTAAAATTAAAAAGGGAGGTTTCTCTCTGGTTTCTTCTCCTATTTTTAACCAGACTACTCATAACTTCACACTGAGGATTCCCACAGAGAGAATACAGATGAGTTTCAACTGTTCCTTTAACAGGAGGAGATCAGACGTTGTGAAGTCTATTTCTTGGGATACAGAGAACTGAATGTTCTTCCTTGTAGTGATAAGAACTAGCCTGAATGTCCACTGGTTCCTCTCTTCTTGACAACATGGTGCCTGTTCTTCATCTACCTCAGTTTCCCAGGCATACATGTATCTTAGGACCGAAAATCCTCAGAAAAGTAATCTGCCTTTTCTAGCTATTAAATGTGGGCTATTCACACACTGTGAGTAGGAGCAGAACAGTGACTAAATTGAGGATATAGGTGAATGTGGTTTAAAAGATGTGGGAAAGTCAGCATTTCTTCACCTGTCACTAAAATGGAACAAGCTCTAGTAATGAAGCTACAAATGCAAATAATCAGAATAAATCAAAATAGAGTCACCAGAACCTGTTACACTATGGAGGAACTCTCATTACAGGTCATCACCATCTCTGGAGACCTCAGATGCACCTCTGTAGACAGAGGGAGGAACTGAACACAAATTTCAGTAAAAAACAGGACCGAGACTAATACAGCTTCCAAAATGCAGCAAAAGGCCCATCTCTGAGCTAATATTTGCCCCAATACCCAAAATGGTCAAAAGTGGAAAGAGATAAATGTCGACCTTTGTACAACTGCATTTACTTTCTTTTGTCACCATTTTCCAGAAAGGTTATATATTTTGCTATATTTGAAAGGCTACTAGTATCAACTGAGCTAATCACACCAGTAGAAAAAAGGTGGTGTTGCTGTACAAATGAAGATGAATTAGCTAAAGCCTCCGGACAGTGAGATAAATCATCAATTGTATTTCAACTAGAAGCACCAAAAAATATTCAAACTTTGGAATTAAGACTCCCAACACTGTATCATTTGTTTATTAGTTAGCAGAAAACAACAACGACAACACAAAAACCACAGACTTGTGGAAAAAGCACTGCTTATGTTTCAGATTTGTAACAGATTACTGGGTCACTTGAAGACTTACTGCCTCTACGGATAGAACTTTCCAAAGTGATTTAGGCTTTTAGGAGCTTAAGCCATGCCAACAACTCAGCTGAATTAAGCATTTTTGGTACCACAGTAAAATAACTAGGCCAAAATGCTCTAAAAGTTAAACTGATCTTGAAAATAATCTTAATTAAAAAAATATATATATATAGACTTTTGCTTTAAGCTTCCCAACATATTTTGCCAGAAACATGTATTTCATTGTGTTCATGAGACACCAGTATTGGCTTCAGTGACTGCATAGATTTATTTCTGTATATTCTGGATCTGTAGCTGCATTGATTGTAATGCCAACAATAGAACTGCAGTCTATGCATTGCTTCTGAAAAAACCCTTCAGATTTATTCATCTTTTTAATGTTATTTGACTAAGGAGTAGACTGAAGCCACTGAAACCACTACTTCATAACATCAGTGAAAAATGGATTCCAGGAAGGGACCACCAGTTAGTTTCTAAAACAGTGAACCAACAAAGAGCACTCAGAAACCTGCATTACTACCTGTCTGCAAGACACAATGTAACATAATAGCATACATGCTGCTATCTAAGTATACATACTTAGATGTTCTGCTAACTCTCATATATGTCTAACTCTGCTTTTGCTGGGCAGGCATATCTGTATGGTGATTTTATCCTTTATGACTTGATCTTCCCATTCATACAAGAAATAATAAGATCTTCTCTCCCACTCCAGTGATTCATTATGGTAAAAAGGGCTGAGGAACATAACAGAACCTTAATCCTTGTTGCAGTCAAAGGAAGCTAAAGGATGGAGGTCCTGATTAGTCTTACCTAACTTTGAACATCTAATTGAGATATCTAAGTTAATAAGCAAAGTTAATAAGTAAGTTATCCTACCCTCCTTGTATAATCTGAGGAAAAAGAAAGATACTGGTGAGCTGGAGCTCAAAGGAGATAAGTCAACCTGTAAAGGAACACAACTCTGAACTGATTATGGAGAAAACCTGGGGAAACTTTCAACCTCAGCTATGTGTTTCAGGCTAAGTGAGATGAATTCTAGCTTAAAGACACAGCTGTTACCTTTTCAGGCATCTCCTCCTAGATGTCTAGATGTTAGCCAAAAGAGAACTCTGAACCCTTTCCCAGCGTTTCCAAACTCTATCTCCTTTCACAATCACTGTTTGTGCAAATCAACCAAATTATCACTCCAACTCTTAGAAGAACACCATATCTTCAGTGCTTCTCATTCTGTTGTTTTTACATCCAAGACAGATAATCCAAGGTTAGATTACTGAGTGACTTGCTTTCACAGGTAAGAGTCAAAAAAACATGAGAAATTCTGGCTAAACTAAAGGATGTGGCTGACAGCTGTGAGATATCTAAGCTCAAGTTAAGCGTATTCTTAGAATCCAGCCCATTCTTGACTAAGTGCTCATTTAATTAAAATGAGCAAGTTCTTACTGCAGAATTCTTCATTGTGTGTATGCATATAATGAAGCCTGTATCCGGTGAATGGAGCTGAAAAATATATAAATAACTCTACACAAACCAAACCAAAGGACCAAAAATGGCCTGCTCTGTATACACATTTTTCTCAAGTTTTTTTCAAAACTTATCTGAAAAAGTTTGTCTGGTTATCTCTTGTGACACTAATAAAATCCATAGTAATGGAAGCACTCTGACAGAGCCTACTAAAAGTTAGATGTCTGCTTATTTCAAGCCAAAGGTATCTTTTCTTTTCTTCTACGTTATTTTTCGGTTTCAGATACAATAAACTATCCTTATTATGATGACTGCTTTTGAAGTTAGTTATCTTGTAATGCAGACTGCTACATGTCAATTGCATAATACAGAAAAGATCAAAAATTATGAGGCAGAGGCTTCATAAATTTGCAGTGCTTACTGCTTGGGGAATACTCAGAAGTACACCAAAGATGGCACACAATTAAGCAAACATAATTGCAGCTTGTCGAAATTTAAAGGCTTATTCTGCTGTCCAAAGAATGCTGTAACTAAAGGGACTGCACCTGAAATGGCATTTGCATTAAGTTACTTCAAGAGGAAAACATATAGCTATTAATACTCATCAAAGCAAAGATTGTCTTCCAGAGTGAGCATAGGAAACCTCATTAGAAAAGGCAAAGTACTGTTGCAAAGTTTTACATGAAAACTGATCAGTCTGTCCATACTATATATTCTTGACATATAAAGTTCGTAACAGATGACATTTATAAGCCATTATAAAACAACACATTTATATGTTCTATGACAAGAATTTTGAAAGATCTGTAACACAGGACAGGAAATGTTTAGGCCACTTTGACATCTTTAAAAAGGCAAATGATTTTACACAATGTTCTTCTCATGCCAAATGATATTTTAAAGACAGAGTCTAGCTGTTAAATTTCAGCAAAAGAATATTTTAATGATCTATGATGTTTAACATGACAAAAATATATCCTTTGTTACCTTTAAGCAGCTCATTACTTCATGAGCATAATGCCTCAGAGGAAGCCTCCATCTGAGCAAGAAGGAACTTCGGTGAGGTAAGGATCCATTTGCTCAGTATTGCTCTAATCTAACCAGATACTGTGTGTCTAATTTTAAAACACATGACTTCAGTGGAACTTACATGTTTAAAGTTAGGCACCATTAAAGTTACTAAAGTTACGCCATTAAAGTTAGGCGGAAATACCATTCTGGACCATGTGAGCCATAAGAATGCAGGTATCACCTTGACTAGCAGAGCTTGCTCCATAAAGTAAAGACTAAAGTAGCATACTGCAGGTTATTATTCATCATAACAATCAAGCAACAGACACACGCACTTGGTTTGCTAAGGCAAATGATGCACCATGAGTTGTGCTCATGCTTTATTATTAATTACAGCTGGTACTATGACAGCTTTACAGTGTGTTAGTAAAGCGTATACAAATGTATACTCCCTTTCTCAAAACATATAGAACATAAGACTCCTGTTCATCAATATTTACAGAAGCACCACATGAATATGAATAATGCTACCAACTATCACTAGCTGCTAGAAGCAAAATTGGAATCATGAATAAAGTCAAGTTGTGTCAGCGCAAGTGCTAGAGAGCTCAGGACAAGTAGAAAATACAAATTAGGAATGAGTCATTGTAGACTAATAAAGAATCAGAAGAGAAAGCTTTGATAATAATTATGAAAGGAGTTTAAGGGGTCAGCAGAGTGCTTTAAAAATAAAAAGCAGAAAAAATATTTATTGTAACAATCTTTAATGCAATTCAGAATACTTTCTTTGAAAGTGTCTTCATTATTCTATAAAACAAACTGTTCATGCTCTAGTAAGGACTTTCTGACATGTCCAGTGCGCCCCCACGCCACAGCTTAGTTTAGCTAGGCATCCTATTAAGACCACTTAAGAACTGCAAGATCTTGCTCTGAAAAGATTAACTAGTGTCAGTTGAATAGGATTTAGACCATAATGCTTTCACTTTTCAAGTAGCCAGCATTTCAGACCCAAACTATCCTCTGGTTCTATACAGGATATGATATTTTCTTTTTTTTTTATTTTTGAAAGTCATCTCTATTGCAAAGAAGGAATCATGAAACTGAGAATATAAACACAATTATTTATTTAAAGGAATGACTCTCACAGCAACTTGTTTCTTGCATGAGTGCTTTTTCTTGTGTTTCTAATCTAAAGTCTTTACTGCACACTGTGTCCTACATCTGGGCCTCAACAGGTTCAGAGGTACAAGCTGACTACAACTGGTATTTGACCTGAATAAGCTCTATATAGGAACCTAATCCCAAATGGACATAAACTCCCACATAAAAATCAAATCCAACTAGAGTTACTTAAAGCTGCATTAAAAACAACAACCATAAAATTCCCTTGCCTGGGAGATTTGCCACTGATTACAATAAGGGCGGGACTTTTTCCATTGTATTTTCCTTTTATAAACTCATGTATTTTTCTCCTTCTCAAGTATTTTGTAAATGTATGATATTTATTTGTTATAATTCAGTACAATATAATTTCAGGACCCATACTAAAATTTTGATTACAAACACACACACACTTTGACAGAATTATTTGATGCATTAAAATTTGTCAAGGCTCCACTGAGACAGCTAATCTATAGTCCTACACTATTACAAAGAAAGATGCAACACAATGATTGTCTTTTGCAAAGTTTACTGAAAGAAATAAAAAAGGAAAGAAAGAGAAAGAAGGAAAACAAATCACTAATAATAATAATAATAATAATAATAATTTCTTATTAAGTTATTATACTTCTAAGAAAATTAAATATGACATTCTAATGCCAACTTATATATACAATGCTGGTGCTCTGTAAACAAAAATATTGAAAGAAGTTTAAACACAATAATAAATGCACATCTCTAAAACATCAAAAGTTGTTATCTTACATTTATGCGGTTGCCCAAAATGTGCAAATATTATTTGAATAATTAAGCTAATATAACTAAACATCACTGGATATCCACCTTGCTATTAACAGTCTTTAGTGAGATGGATATACAAGCCATTCCTTAGCCATTCCAGAAAAGTCTGTATTCCTTAAAATATTTATTTACTTCTATCAGTTATTATGTCTCACCTGCATCTTGTCCAACTTGCATTCATCACTGCCACAACAACACTTCTATAGCTGAAATAGTTTCAGCCAGCTTGACTGTCCTCATGGACTGGCACAGATGCTCATGTCCTCAATGTGACGAACCACGAAGCCCCTACAACGGAAGAGGCTCTGAGGAGATGGGCCAGGGCCACGTGACTGTGAAGATCAGGGAAGAAGGGAAGGAGGGATTGACCACAGCTCTTGCAAAGAAATCTGAATTCATCTTGATGCAAAGGAGACTGGAAGGTGGTCTTTCTTCTAGATAAACAGCTCTACCAGTTGAGTGGACCAATTGACTATATTACAGTTGAGTGGACCAACTGCTTGTGTACATGTTGTAGCCTGAATTAATCAAAAGAGTGTGACTGTCTCCCTGAGTTAGCCAAAACCAGCACAGGGGAAGCGTATATGTGGCTCAGCCCAACATAGAAAACTGAACAACTAACAAGAGAATTTTGGAGAGAGCAACAGGCTTGAGCTGGTTTCAACCCACATGTTCCTTCCTGGCAACCGGGGACCCCAGTGTCATGATGGTGAGCATGTCATAGGCACCAGTAAGGACAATCACATTTGTACTGTGACTCAACTGTGGAGTGCAAATGCTATATTCTGCTAAGTGTAAGCAGCACTCATATTGTGATTTCAGTATGTTGCTGTATCACTCTGATAATAAAAAAAAATCCTGTGTAACATCAAATATCTTAAAATAAATAAATTTTACATTTAACCCTCTATATGTGAAATATCTAAAAGAAGCTGGTCTGACATCATATGGTCAAATTTGGAATTTCTGTCTAAGATGCTGAACCAACTGCTCTCCAGGAGATCTGAAATGAGGAGAAAAAAAAATCACAACATACAAGATACAACACACAGTGGAGCAACATCATGAAAAAAGACCTAAGATTATGAATGCCTTTACACTTTCCATCACATTTGTAAGATCCACAGTATCACAGTGCAATCCTCCTCAAATATATTTCTGCTCAACTATTATCGTTTTCACTCAAAAGAAGCACTAAAGGAGAAAAAAAAAAACAGATAAATGCTGCTTCTTAGGAATGATCTACTGTTTTTCTGGAACTTGAGTGATTGGAAGACAAGAAAGCTTCAACAACAAAATAGAGATATTCCTCATTCCAGCTATTCTCCAGCTCATCTTTACAAAATCTCATCACACTCCTGGAAAGTAAATATTAGAGGRACAAAGTCATTCTCAATTTTGATGAATACCATTAAACATCATACTCAGCATGCAAAGGCTAATTATTCCTATTTGACACATTGGAAAAGTTAGACAAAGATTATTTAAGTGAAGGAACCTAAGAGCATCAATTTTTATGAGAAGTTCATGGCAAATGTGTAGCTATTCCCACACAGAAAAGTCTGATTAAGAGGATAAACAATAGACTCACTTCTAGAGTGCTACAAACTTACAAAAGAAAGTGCTATGTTTTATAAACTTACATAAGGTTGATTAATTGTTTAAGAAACAACTTCTGAAATCAGATTTATATATTTAAAGCAGGGCCTAATTCTGCAAATATTTCCATGCAAGAATTATTAATCAGATAAGCACCAGTCCTATTGCAACAAACTGGGCACATCAGTGAGGTTATCCATGTGCAAAAATGCTTAACAGGTCAGACCCCCCCGCAAGAGCAACCAGATATCTGTATGCCATTTGAAGTTATCCCAGATAATATTATTTCCTGGCAAGGTCAATGAGTTTACAGTTGACTCACTGACTCTTTTAGAGGCTGTCACACTGATGACTTCAACAGATTCCCAATGAGGAAAGAGCAAGAGCCTGTCATCCCTGTCATCGCAAGGGAACAGCCCTCCATCAGGACACTGCACACACACACACACACACACACATATGGTGCCAATCATCACCTTAAAACTGAAAGCCCATTGATAAGCATTGGCAAACACAACAATACCAGAGAGACCTGTTGTTTGAAAGAATGATGCCAGCTGCATAGATTAATGAACACTGCAAGCAGCAATTAGTAAAGCCAAATGGCAGTTCAAAAAGAGAGCACACGCATGCATTATTTTATAAACGACAGTGTTACAACTGGAAGGGTCATTTTAATACAAAATGGAAACCATTATTATATCTAGATGCCCCACTTTTTGTTAGTTTTGGCAGTCCATGAACAAAACATGGTAAGAAAAAAAAAGAAAACATAGGAAGAACCACTCAGAGGGAAAGACATCTCCTGCTAACCCCAGTGTGCATTCTTCCTACCCTTCACAGGGCACACACCAGCCTTTTGTGGGCTGGGTGCAATAGCTCACCTCCAAGTTAATAGCAAAGCCCTGTCTCAGTTGCATTTTGGATACCTCAAGTGTAGCAATGAAAGAATTTTGCACTGAGACAGGAATTTTAAATTTATTCCTACTTTCACTGAAAGGCAGCAGGTTTGATCACTGTATTCCCTTAGGCTCTTTTAAAAATCCTAAGATGCAACCTCCTCCTCCTGATCATGTTTATTCTGAACACAGAATAAACTGATATAATTGCTGTAACCTGAGGAGAAGGGGACACTTTTTCCCCCTTTATTTACAGCAGTATTACCCTTGAACATATGATTGGTAATTTTGTGATACACAGTTCTGAGAAACATGATAGGAAGTCAGGCCTCCTTGCTTCTAGCATTGTCTTAATGAAGCATAAGTGCATAAATTACACACTGATATAATTTATAATACAGCTAAAAAAATTTTCATATAAAAGGGTTTTTCCATTGAAATGCACTTTTTAAATGAAATTAAAACTTCCCCTGGAAAAGCATCATCTTCTAAAGTTACTAGCAGCTTCTGTGTGCTGTCTTCTTACAGGGCACTTTAAATTATATAGATACATAATCTATGTCTGCATAATAAGAACTTCCATTCTTGTAACAAACCTGAAGTGAGCTTTCCAAGAAAAGAGAACAATTCTGAGCTTTTGGACTGTTTTCTTGTTTTAAAATACAATTATAGTAAAAAATGAAATGAAACAATGAAATTGAGATTGCGAAAATATTCACACTGATCCTAAGTTGTTTTCAGTATTTTAATTTCTCAGGAAGTCTGGGATAGATTTATTTCTGTTCCAAATTAGAAAGAAGTTGTAATTGAGTATTTCCTACAAAATGGAAATTCGAAATGCCAACTACATATAAAGCATAATTCCACATTGTTTTCAGTGTTTCTTCCTCCCCTTCCCCTCCCCCCACCCCAGAGAAAAGGAAAACAGCCCCCTGCCTTTGAAATAAGGTCTACTGTTCTCTAGTATAACAGAAAACATTTTATATGCTTTAAAGGAACCGTTGTTAAAGACATTTTAGACTGTATTGACACCAGTGAATGGTACCTGCTCCAGGGCAAGGTGGAGTGGACGCAATAGGAAAAAAAAAAAAGAAGAAAAAAAAAGGATGTTCTTTTTTTGTAGGTCTGAAGTATAGCAGACCTGACATTTATACTAATTCTACTTTAAAACACTTTTTCAGTTTTAAATGGCCGTCAGCATTGTCAAAGTGGTGTAAATTGGCTGTAAAAGAAAGTCAGAACCATTTCTTTACATTTTCAAACCAACTGGCTGTGTCTATGCAAACAGTTTAACTTGCTCTCAGACTTTCAGAAGTGCCTTACAAGAGTTTCCACTAGCAAGTAACAGTCTCTAGATCATCTAAAACTTAAGTCAAGTCCTTGACTTCTGATTCACTGGGAAGACTAGCTTAGCACATAGGACAGAATTCCTGGCACTCCATAGAGTGTCGTGTGGACATAACTATACAGGATTTGAAGTATCATTAGAAGCATTTTCTGACCTTCTGTGTTTGTGTGGAAGTTGGCAAATAGTTGTCACAATTTCCCCCCCCCTCCTCCAGGAACTGATTCTGGAATTTGCAAAACAGTCCTCTACCATGCAAAATGCATATTTTCCAAAGCAGAGATGGAAACTTGCTTTTGATGCCTGCTGACCACATGGGTCCTGTTAAAAGTCCAAGCCTGAACTCACGGGTATTCCACCAAATTCAGACCATGCAGCCTTTTATAAGTAGATGGGAGCAACTTCCATTTAAATATATCTGAAACATGTCTAAAAGAAGGGAAGATACACAGCCTAGTCACCCACTAAAGTTTATTAGATTAGATGGGAAGAGCAAGTAGCAAACACTTGCTTGCAATACCTGTTAACTAGAAACTTAGCTGTGTCACTCTGTTAGGGGAAAAACAGCATTAACACAGAGAATGTTTAGTACTAATCACGGGGTGGTGATTTTTGTAACATTTTTAATAGGAAAGCCATTCTGTTTCTGCTTCAAATACATTCCTGGTCTTGCCTAATATAACTGAATCTTAGAAGAGCTGCGCAAATACATTACAATGTTGAATACGATCAAAACAAAGCAACTCTGCTTACAGTAATTTAACCCTCGAGCTAAAGTTCTTTTCTATTTTTCTATTTAAATTAGCACTGAAAGGATTTGCAGACATATGTTACAGTTTTTAGGTTAAGTCATAAAAGAATAATATCAAAAGAAAATAAAATCTACTGAAGAAGAATCCATGAGAATACCAAATCATTATTTAATAAAACCTGTTTGGATGAAAACAAAGAGACAAATAACAATCTTCAAGGAAAACATATATTTATAGAAGCAGATGGGTGATAAAAAAGACATACAAAATAAAGCAGCAGAGGTGCAAGAAAAACAGAAAAGGTTTTGCAGTAAAATAGGATTCTTTTTTTTTTTTTTAAATAATAGCAATCATTTTCAGAGAGCAAATTCTCAGGAAACTACAGAATCCACAGAACATTTTTTTCTTTTGCTTTACTACATAGCTTCTCCACTATCTATATGAAAAGAATATTAAAAGTGAGAGTACTGGAAAGGACTACCCAGCCACAAATGTCAAGAATCATGCTGGTTTATTGCACCAGACTGATTTTTTTTTTTTTTAAATATGGCTTTCATTGCCTATTCTTTCAGTGCTTAGAATATGATCTTGGTCAAGTCATTAACTAACTCTCTTTCCTAATGTAGTTTTATAGCCTTCATTTAAGTAATCTGCAAATTGAGTAGGAAGTTTCCTTCTGTGGTTTGACACTGTTCAGCCTACAGAAGTCCTCCCTGCCTTAGCTGGACTGTCTAGGCACTAACATGACAATAACTCATTAGCAGCATCACTGAATGTTACCAAAATTTGTGCATCTAAAAAATCTCTTCTACATATGTTCTTGCTCCTGTCTCCATCATTCAAAACTGTAAGGAGTAGTTTAAGACAAATGCCTATTAAAGTAGTAGCAGAGTTGTGCTTTCTTTGMGAAAAAGAGATTACCATTTACAGATTTTTTTTCTGTAAATTTATAATCCTTAATCCCTGCTCCTTTTTTTTTTTTTTTTTTTAAGATACACTGTAATATGTGAAGAAACCGTTTCTTCAAAAACCTCTAAGCTTAGGAAAAAGGAAAGGCAAGGAAGGAGTATGGCTGTACCAGGCTACTCATCTTGGGAGGTCTGAGATATGAGGAAACTGACTGCAGACCGTGGTGGAGCTGGTAGTACGGGGGAGCGCAAAGGAAGAGAACTGCTGTGTTGGTTTACCCCAATGTACTACAGTGGAATATGTAGCTTGAATTTTCCATGCAAGGCACACCAGTCTTCAGCAGTGCTGGCTGCTGTGTTCTCAGAGGATCCAGGACCATTACAGCATTCCAAGAAAAAGGACTACAGAATACAATTATCTTTTTAACCCAACGATTACAAGTGGCATATTTACTTCCAGCTGCTTTTTAACTATACAATTAAAACTGTACAAGACATAAACCAGGACAAACCAGTAAAGCATAAATGGAAAGGGAAAGATAATGTTGGTGTAAACAGAATCGGTAGATGTTTGGAATAAGTTATTGATAGCAAAGATCAATCATCATACACTTCATGACAGTGAAAAGGTAAGAAGAGTCAAATGCATACAGGGAGATAAAATAAATTGCTCATTTTTTCAAGGACATGTAAGAAATATTCAAGTGAAACAACATTAAGGATGTATTAGAGATAGCAATCTGTTATTTTTATCTGATCATTTCTTATACAAAACTACACATATATTCTCATGCAATAATAAATCAGCAGATCTAAATAACAGGATTATCTTTCTTATGTTACCATATGAACAGAAGTACACACACACACACACACACATATATATACATATATATATATATATATATGTTGTTTGAAACTAAATGTTAATTTTTTTTCTGCAGCATTTCAACTATAGTCTTTCATCACCCTAGAAATCTATGGGATCAATTTTTTATATCCATGTAACAACTGGTGAACTTGGCAGAATCTGTGAGAAAAATCTGGCCCATTATAACCATACTATGAAAAGATGCAGTTGCAGATTTAAAAAAAAGGGGGGGGGAGAAATTGAGAAATGTTCTGAAAAAAGGTTGCTTATTTTGACCTTAAAAAGCAAGGTAAGTCAAAAACACAATCAAAACATACTATCCTGGTTAAAAAAAGCGAGGGTGGGGGGGGAGTTATGGTGACAGTTATATTTCTCAATAATTAGACAACCATGTCCCTTACAGAAAAACAGTAACTAAGAAGGCATAACAATTGTTAATAATTGTGAACCTTAATACACACTGTATTTGACATTAGAGAATGTAATATTCTCAGACTTATTAAGCAACCAAATGCTATGAAATGGCACCTGTATTCTAACTAATACAACAACTACCAATATAACTCTCTGATTTATCTAAAGTATTTCCTTGCAATACTTCCTTTGTTAGTGTGTGAAATAGCTTCAGGTTACTCTGCTTATGCTGTGCTCCACCACCCCCAAAATACAAGGTGCATTTTTCTCTTTCTTTGTGTTGATAGTCTCCTTCCAACTTTTCCATTCTTTCCCCTTTCCGCCTTCTGTAGAAGGGTTATAAAATGCAAGTGGAAAATTCAGAAGCACAAAATTCTCTTCCAATATATCCTGTACACCAAGAAAGATTGTTACCAAGAAACAGTTTCCTCAAAGTCAATAACCCAACAGTTATCAAGAAGTTAACCCTACTC
This sequence comes from Apteryx rowi, assembly GCF_003343035.1. Taxonomy (NCBI): domain Eukaryota; kingdom Metazoa; phylum Chordata; class Aves; order Apterygiformes; family Apterygidae; genus Apteryx; species Apteryx rowi. The sequence continues at coordinate 501,579 of NW_020449363.1, read as the reverse complement.
ATCATTCAGGCCTTCACAGAGCAGTGTGACAGCACATATCCCACTTGAGATTTGTTGGCTCTTCTCAAGTTAGCCTGCTCAGGTACTACATCTACCGTTCGTTATAGGTAGGCAATGCAAAAGACAGGTTCTTCTAAGCAAATGCCAGTCAGCTTGTGAAGACAGCTCCCAAGGAATATAATCATCTACTACTCTATCTGTTCGCTATGGTAGAAGATGTTTCAGCCCTCTTATGGTTAAGAACTTCAAAAATGGTTCCCATATTTTCTTAAGGAGGTCCGAGAAGAACCACCAGAGCTGTGTGCTTAAATGCAGTCCTTTAGGGCATAAGAATATCTATTTTATGAACATCAGCATAATTATGGTGTTCCCCTCAAAGAACTCTATTTTCTAACTAACCTCACTTTGGTTATTTCTTATGAAACAGATTATGTTGGAAGCACCCACAGACAGAAAAACAGCAAATCACATTGCTCATGTATATATATATATGTGTGCACACACACATGCACACACACACATGTATATACATCTGCTGCTCCTACACGGCCTATAAAAGACTACAGTTGTCTTTTAGTGAATGGTTATTGAGTTTCTGTATGAGCTAGTTGTAGGTAAGCCACAAATCAAGAAAGATTCACACCTTCATCAATCTTTAAACAGATTATTGACACATAAAAAGTAGAAGATGATTCTCTAACTTTATGCTAACAAAGAAATATTTACCTTGTTTGGTAAGTGAATTTTAACAACACCTCCACTCTTGTCTAAGAGAGCACAAGCTACGATATGACTAAGGAACTATTGGAAAGCCTCATTAGTCAACAACTTCACCTCAGGGAGGGAAAATGTTTTTAACCTTCTTGATGCTACTCAGTAGTTACAAGGCCTGTTATAGTTAAGAGTTGCTGCTGTTCTGGTCCTAATAAGRTCTTTCTGTTTCCCCATGCAAGAAATGCACTGAAAGGCTACTGGTTCCAGCAGGAAGGAAAGAAAACATCAGAGGAGCCACTGCATCATTAAACAAATCTCTTGCACAGAAAGACAGCACTGGAAGTATGAAATCTGCGTTCTGTGATTAAGCACACTTCACTAGTTCTGTGTCATGTAAGGTTTTGGTATGCAACTACCTATATGCTGTCATCTGCAATCAGAAAAAATATATTTGTTTAGACTTGGATTCTGCCACCCTTATTCACGTCAGAAAGTTACAGTGAATAGGAACAACTCTGTGACTAACTGCCATCTACCAGGTCTCATGTTTACAGAATTGAGACCATTTCAGAGTGAGCTATCAGACATTCCTGACCATTACAGACATGAAATCACCACCCTTAGCAAAAACACGAGTGGCCCCATGCTCCCACAATCAGGAGCTTTGGTATGTTGAGGTGAAAGACAGCATGTTCAATGGTGTAAGGGACAGCAGTAAAGAAAGTAGCATTGATACAAGGCACTGAGATTCAATCCATTTTGTACAGCTCATTGCTCTAACATAACAAAAAAAAGTTGGTTTGAGAGGCCCTGCAATGTTATCATCCATACAGTATAACAGAAAATAGTGCACCCGAGATTCACTGCTCAGCTGTTTCCCTTGACTCTATTAGCCCTTGAATCAGACTAAACATTCTGTGCTGTTCATTAGTTTTGCAACTCATACTTTAAAAAAGGTAGTCCAACTAGTCATATAAAACTTTGATTCCTGAAGCCAAAAACAACACTAAAATTTTATTAAAAATCGTCTGTGACTTTGAACAATGGAAATGTTTTTTTCCCCTCTGTATCAAAGGCAGTAAATTGACAGGTGTAAGAGTGAAAACAGAAGTTTCCAGCAAAAAACCTTATGAACAATCCTGTTACCTATCCCAATGCCTTACTGTATCTCTTAAGTAGAGCCATTTTAAAAGCAAAAACTGCATTTTTCAGAAAAGCCTAAAAAGTAGCTGCCCAAATCCTATTAAATGTCTCTGGTTAAGCTATTTGAAACAGCCACTAAGCAATAACATGTTTTGAATACCCATTCTCTACTAAACAAGTACAAGTGAGAAATAGCAATACAAACTTCTTAATGCTGTACTAATTGCCCTCAGATCTGCCTCTCCATGTGACAAGCTCCACGAGAAGCCGTGAGGGACCTGCAGGACAATCTTTTAAGAGCATAGCAGGGGGAGCAGCTGCGAGGCAGAGCCGCCTTTCAGTATCAGAGTGCAAAATGCCACGTGGCATTCACTGACACAGAACCACAGAAGTTGGTGTAATTACATCCAAATAGAGCGCTGAAGATCTAGCACCTCTTTTTTTTTTTTTTCTTCCAGAGAGTAACACCTGTAAGCATCTTTAATACTAATAATTTCTCTTACTTGAAGATCTATATTGCTAGCTAGCAGTATTTATTTTGTCATCTAGTCTCAGAAAAAGTAATTGTAAACATCTGGCAATTATGCTGTGGAAATAATAACGTTTAATTCCCCAGACAGGTTTTTCTCTAACTTCCTTTCTTGCTACCACTGCTGAATATTCCTGAAGACTGGAACAACCTAAAATATGATCTGCCAGGCAACCACGGAACAACAAATAAGGTCCTTCATCACAGTAAGAACAATTTCAGGGTATTAAAACAAACCTAGAATAAAAGGCAACAATGCTTAGAGTGCAATGTGAAGAAAAAGAACAGCTACTGTAGTACCCATGCAAACAGCATGGTAAGAGACTTGTTTTTGCTTTGAGTTGTTTGTGCCAACAAAGAGCTTATAACTGAAACATGATGACAGAGAAAGAAGAGATGCTCACTCAGAAGCTGTTGAAGTAATTGTCTTGGATGTTTCTGCAAGATATCATACGATTCCAGCTTTCAAGCTGTCTCGTACGTGCATATGGGTGAGGACACCTACAGACACATACCCCTCGAAACAAAGCCAAACAAATCTGAGACTGTCTTCCAAATCTTTGCTCCTTATTTCAGCAAGGAGAACCAATAAAAATAATTAAAAAAAAAAATCCTCCCTGACCCCCACAAATTTGATAAATTATTTTAGATGATCAAAGGGTTGATAGTCTATGTAGATGTTGCAGATGCATAAAATTAGAGATGTGTTTCTTAACTACCTGTGGACACCCTAAATGCAACACAGCTTACTAGGTGACTGTGGTTAACTGGTAACCAGCACAACTAGGAAAATGCCATTATATAATGTTTGCACTACACAGAGATATCTAATGTTAACTTGATTATCTTCAGAAGTGTAAGCAGAACAGAATAAAACTGGGCTATTTTGCAGCTAATGAAAATCCTCTATTCTTTGTCTTAAAAAATGTGACTCCTGGTATTTTAAAATATTGCACTAGGGCTTTTATACTAAATTCTTTCAACATCTTAAAACTTGCTTACAGGATGACATAAAGTTTCATATCTAAAAAGTGTACAACAGTTTTAAGTTTCCAAATATTCTTGAATTAAAGCGATCTTGCCCTGTAAATGGACAGTTTTATTCCACTCATCTGTCACCAAGAGACCTGTAACAACTATAAATTATAAATGTACTAATCAGGATATAATTAATATTAACTTGCCTTGAACTCAAATACAAGCATACTAAAATAGCATAACTAATAATAGTGTATAAGTGTTTTGTAACACCATGATTGCACAGCCAGACACAATTTTACATAAGTATGTGAGCAAGAGGGGCAAAGATGGATGTAGCTGCAGGTAGGAGGCATCCAAGTAACAGAAGTTGTTAGAAAAAAGGAAGATAAGCACAAGGGAACTCAAATAGGCTGAACAGCCTGCTGGATATGCAAGAGGAGTGCCTGGCAAGACAAAAGCAAACAAGATAAGCAGGCTCCCAATTTTGGGAGGAGGGCAATATCCTAAAAACATCAGGTATAGGTGAGGAAAACTAGGGAAGAAAGAAGACAAGCTAATTTGCATTCTGACTTCTCTCAAAGAGCTCTCAAGCCTGATCACCCTGATCGCTGCCACTAAGGACCACCAACTTGGCCATCAGTGCTAAGTTTAGGGCACCAACTCTGTGATATTGTATACTCACAGCTAATTTAGAGGATAATAGTTTTGCATATGTAGTTATGATGATTAATATTATGTAAGAACTGAGCATTAGCTGAAAGTGTGTTTCTAATGAGAGAATTTAGTAAAGTTTAGTTTAAAAACTAAAAACTGGCCTAATTTGTCAGTCTTCTAAATTCTCCCACCCTAAAGATCTCCAATTCCCTAAATGATGTATAGCTATATTCAGTTACAACAGATCATTCATTTCATTGTTACTCAACTCTTTGTGCAAGCACCAGATACTTACTGCAGATTGGCTCAATTTGAAGAGTTGCCCAAAATGTAACATTTGTACCTGGAAAAGCAATTGTTTATTTATGTGTTGTTAGACCACCAGCACCCCCCCCCCCGAACATACATGTCTTTTTAGTTTAAACACAATCTATCCTATGTATGTTCATGCTTTCGAGAGAAAACCAATAGGTATATGAGAAGACACGTCTTCTCCAAAGATTTCCCCAAAACATTAGTTCCTCTAACTTGCCTGATACCTTCAGAAAGCATTACATCAGTAATATAGTGGAAGTCTAACCACAGTTTCTTCTGTATTAAGCTTGCTAAGGGCTAGGCTCTGCAAGCAAAAGCAATCTACGTACTCACAGAAGTTAAACAGAGCACAAGRGCTTTCCTAATAGTAGAGTTGGAAGCCTGTTGCTCACAGCCAGCACACAGGGACAGAAGAGACAGACCTCTCACCATTCGGTGGGTTAGCCCTTTCTTCACCTTCCCCTGCACAGACTAATCTTTGATATGCTATGGTTCTCCTTTAACTATCTCCTTTAAGATTTCTTTAAGATCCTCTAAACCTTTAAGATTTCTGTAGCTTCCACATGCGCTTGGAAAGCTAAATCTCTTTTGCCATTCATCTTTTGCAACAATTTACACTTATTTTTTTGAGTTGGTAGTTCATTACACTGTCTTCACCACCACTCTGCAAAGATGTAGATGATTCAAAGGCAGTCAAAAAAGCAGGCCTATTTTGTGCTTCAGACTGCTTTTCTGCCCAGAATTACTTTAGCATTGTTGCTTTGAAAATACTTCATGCATCAGGTTTGCTGTTGTCTCAGAAGTAGTCTCTTTGCCTAGGAATATTCTCATCTCAAATGATCAAATCTACATCCTCAGCAGAAAAATCCCATCAGACTGAGCAATTCAGTGTTTATAACTTTAAGGAGCTGTACTGCTTCTCTATTTCTAAAAATTATTTTCCTCTTAAAACCATTGCTGCTGACTGCATATGGCAAGTAGTCCTTTTACCCAATATTGCAAAGCATATACTTCTACTCATGCCACTGTTTAGCAAATGTTGCATACTTTTTGTGATATGATTATATCTATTGGAAAACATCATTCCAGTTGTGTCATAATGAACTTGAAGCCTTGTTCACAAATGCATTATTTCATATATAAACTATCAAATTTCCACCGACTTCAGTGACACATCTCAAAGCTAATGACAGTATTATGCAAGGCAACTCTGAAGCTACTGTAAACTGCAAAAATGTTGCAACAACTTACACAGTGTAATGCAATATCTTGAATTTCTTTGTGGCAAGCATCCTGCCAATTGTTCAAGTTGCACAGATGCAGAAACCAATTTCACCAAACTTCTCCTTTTCACTTTGTTTCTTTCTCATGCTTCAATATAGCTGTGGTTCCCAATATACTCTTCAGTGTAATTACCTCAAGAACAGAAACTACAATTAGATTATGTTTCCTGCAGGTTGCACTGGGCAAAATTAATATACACTGAACTCAGATGAACTATATACAATTCCTGCTAAATTCAAAGGTCCTTAGAACTCAGTAGGGAACATGCCAATTATTTCAAAAGAAACCTGAATGTTGCATAAACTGTAAAGTTAAGTACACTGCAAATACAAATCTACATCCTTTCTCTGAAGGCTGAGGCTCAGGCAGTATCCTCATGTGACATTAATGTTTCCGTCCTTCAAAGACCTTGCTATTGTTCTCTGGCAAGAAGGAGGAAATGAATATCTAATACTTACAATTTTTTTTTAATGGCAAAAACA
>NW_020449363.1:422679-495204 GCF_003343035.1 Apteryx rowi | reverse complement strand
AAACAAAAAAGAGCTCCTGCAGTGTGTTAACCTTTCCAACCCAGACATTAAAGTCTGTTAACAGGCTTTTAAGGATATTTTGAAAGTGTAAAAGGTTTCATAATTAAAATCTCAAAACAAAAAGTAAATATGTTAAAGAGTAAAGGTAAGTGAAAATGAATACCCAGTAGTTAAAAAGGTATGAAATAAATACTTCAGATGAAAATTCAGAGAGAGTTTTTAAAATATAGTTACTATAAATTAAATAGTTGGATTAATTCAAAAAGTGTAAAAGCATGGTTGTCACAGAAGGGGATCATCATAATATTGCCATACAAGAATTTTGCACAACTCATTATACAATTCATTTACCAAATGTGACCACGCATCCCCATGGCCTGAAAGGTGGAGTTTTTATTCTTTAAATAAAATTCTTTTCTGAAAATGGCACTCTCACTCAATATTGAATTGAGCTTTTCCTGAAGAAGTACCATAGAGCAGGAAGACAATTAAAAATATACATATATATATATTTTAACACACAAAATACTTGTGTGTCAGTGGGACCTTCTCCAAAGTCTCAAAGAACCCACAGTATAAGCAATTAAAAAAAAGCTGCAGTGCTGATTCCATTCTGCCCATTTCCCTCACAAGAAATTTGTGGTGGGAAAACCGAGTGTGCTTGTAGCATAGAAGATATCTGACCTTTCCAAAGCACAAAAATGGGAAGACATTACTTGCTGCAAACGTGTGAAGGGTTCACAGACTGGATCTCCATAAACATTTCCGTCATCCTCTCTAACTTACACAATGTCCCTTTACATTATTGAGAAACGTGATGTTTCCTAGACTGAGCCTATTGGCTGCATAATCAACACATGGAATGTGAGTATGACTATTTACTGGTATTTTCACCATCACTTCAGACATCACTGGGATTTCTGAAGAAACCAGGGAAGCATTTCTTAATCTTACTGGAGTCCAGTGGGCTGCCATTACATTAATCCACTGGGAAAGAAACAGCTAACAGGCAAAGAAGGCAGGCTGTGAAGTTGTCAGATGTCCAGGTTAAAACAGTCTCACTGAGATGCATAGAGCTAGGGTGACCGTCAAAGGAAATTAACTCAAGAACTTTCTTACCAAAAGGCCAAGACAGCTCAAATGAAAGGAGAATACAATTAGCTCAATGGTGCAATTAGACTTCATAGTTGCTCAATCAAATAGCAGAGAAGAAATTATATACAAGGTCCAGGTGTTTCCTGGCCATAATAGCTATCACAGTATCTAATTTGGCTGAGACAGTACCAAAAGTCAAAGGGTTTTCTTCTGGCTACCTACGCGAAAAAAGATGAAAGGCATTTGAAGATCTTAGTAGGGAGAACTTTTAAGTACATCACCCAGGAATGCCATGTCTCACCCATTATGAACAGAAGCTCAGATAGAAAATTACTATCATTAAGCAACTATTTACTTTCCCTATGTTACTCTGAATGCTTAGTCATATCTTAAATACAGAATACGCCTTAGAAAATACTGCCAATATTCTTCAGTGGAAAAAAGTAACCTTGCCTTTGTGGTCGTGCAATACTCAGGAAATTGTAGCCTTGCCAAAACTGGATAACTATAGTCATAAGCTGTTAAGTAAATTTGGAATAATTCTCACAGAATCACAGAATGGTTGAGGTTGGAAGGGACCTCTGGAGATCCTGCAGTCCAACCCCCCTGCTCAAGCAGGGTCACATAGAGCACACTGCCAAGGACTGCGTCCAGATGGCTTTTGAATATCTCCAAGGAAGGACACTCCACAACCTCTCTGGGCAACCTGTTCCAGTGCTCGGTCACCTTCATCGTAAAGAAGGTTTTTCTCATGTTCAAACAGACCTTCCTGTGTTTCAGTTTGTGCCCGTTGCCTCTCGTCCTGTCAGTGGGCACCACTGAAAAGAGTCTGGCCCCATCTTCTTTGCACCTTCCCTTCAGATTCTTATACACACTGATAAGATCCTCCCTCAGTCTTCTGTTCTCCAGGATGAACAGTCCCAAAGCAACATCAAGACTAGCAAACTCTAGCTATGGCAGCTAAAGAAGCCCACATATTTTGGAGGACATAAAGGTAAAATAAGAGGTAAAAGTAAATTAATATACTAAAACAGTTATGAAAAGTATGCCTAATGCTTCCTTCAATATTCTCTCTTCTCCTTTTGTTTGAGAAACATGGAAAAAACTATAGCAAAACTATGGAGCTACAGGTTCAAGAAGATAATTTATTCTGGGCTGGTCATTAGGATGTTACTAGGCCATATATTGGGTACTCTGAAGTCACTTCTAAAACTATTTAAAAACAGCAAACAAAATGGTTTTAATAAGACAACTTTCCTCCCATATAAAAATCCACATCCACATTTCTAGAATAGGGACATCTACTTTTGAAACAAACAAACAAACAGAAAACAGCAACAACAACAATGCAGACAGTGAATGGTCATGCTCATCTGAGGACAGCTTGTTGTTAAAGAAGGAATTAAGATGGCTGCTGCTGTTTGTTCTAGAAGTATTTATTCAGCTACTGTCAACCATCCAATAAGGTATCCAAAAAATAGTCCGGAGCAAAATTCACATCACATTTCCAAATACTGAATTAAAAATTCTTTAAATTATAGTCACAGTGGATAGTTCTAGATGAGCCTTTGAAATGTAACACAAAGAGTGCTTGTACTTTATGAACAGTTTGTCAGGTTACATTTGTAATTGTTTCTGTCCTTTCGGGATTATATACTAACAAAAAGTTATCTATAAAGCTCAAAATATATTGTTTCATAGGAAATATATCTTCTGTGCAACAAAGATCATATCAGAAACTAGCATGAATCACCAACTGTCATGTACCCTGCTAAACTCTTTGGCATATTCATAGAATCACAGAATTGTGGTTGAGGTTAGAAGGGACCTCTGGATATTACCCAGTCCAACCCCCCCCAGCTCACAGTAGGTCAACTAGAACAGAGTGCTCAAAACCTTGACTAGTCTGGTTTTGAATATCTCCAAGGATGGAGACTCCACAACCTCTCTGAGCAACGTGTTCCAGTGTTTGAACACCATCACAATAAAAACCTTTCTTCTTGTGTTTTAATTGAATTTCAGTTTATGCCCATTGCCTCTTGCTCTTTCACTAGGAATGACCAAAAAGAGCCTGGCTCCATCATCTTTACTCACCCCCATCGGGGGTGGGGGGGGTGTACATGTACATGTGTGTACATGTGTACGTGTTTATACACATTCATAAGATCCCCCTGAGACTTCTCTTCTCTGGGCTAAACAGTCCCAGCTCTCTCAGCTTCTCCTTATATGTCAGATACTCCAATCCCTTAATGATCTTTGTGGCACTTTGCTAGACTTGTTCCAGTATGTCCATGTSTCTTGCGGTGGTCTCACCAGTACTGAGTAGAGGAGAAGGATCACCTCCCTCGACCTGCTGGCAACATGATCCCTAGGGCAGCCCAGGATACTGTTAGTTTTCTTTGAAGATGAGCCAGCAATGAGCAACTTGCTGTCCACCAGGATACCAGGTCCTTTTCTGACAAGCTGCTTTCCAACCAGTTAGCCCCCAGCATGTACTGGGGTATGGGGTTATTCTTCCCAGGTGCAGGACTTTGCATTTCCCTTTGTTGAACTTCATGGGATTCCTGTCTGCCCATTTCTCCAGCCTGTCGACGTCCTTCTGAATACCAATGCAACCATCTAGTATACCAACCCCCTCCTCCCAGTTAAACAGTATTTGCCCTGGTATTGGCCCTGAAGTATTCCAATAATGACTGGCCTCCAGTTGGACTTTGTGCCACTGATCACAACCCTCTGAGCCCAGCAGGTCAGTCAGTATGCAGTCCACCTCACTGTCCACTAATCTAGCCCATACCTTATCGTTGTTAATGAGCATGTTATGAGAGACACTGCCAGAAGCCTTACTAACATCAAGATTAACAAGATTCACTGCTCTTCCCTCATCCATCAAGCTAGTCATTTCATTGCAGGCTATCAAGTTGGTCAGGCATGATTTCCTCCTTCATAAATCCATGCCAACTACTCCCAATCATCTTCTTGTCCTTCAAATGTTTGGAAATGGCTTCCAGGAAGATTTGCTCCAACCCCTTGCCAGCAACTGAGATGAGGCTGACCTGCCTGTAGTTCCCCAGATCCTTATTCTTGCCCTTCTTGAAGATAGGATATGCCTTCTCCCAGAACTCAGGAACCTCTCCTGATTTCCAGGACCTTTCAAAGATAATAAAGAATAGTCTTGTAATGACATTGACCAGCTCCTTCAGCACTCAAGGATCATCAGGTCCTGTGGCCTTGTGCATGTCCAGTTTGTTTAAATGTTCCCCTACCTAACCCTCCACTGAGTGCAAGTCTCATGCTTCAGACTTTCCCATGGCTCTCAGGGACCTGGGATTCCTGAAAGCAAGTCTTACCAGTAAAGACTGAGGCAAAGAAGGCATTCAGTACCTTGTCCTTTTCCTTGTCCTTTGTCACCACCCTGTTCAGCAGCTGGTCAACATTCCCCCCAGCTTTCCTTTTGCAACTGATATAGCTATAAAGGCACTTGTGGTTGGCCTTCACACCCCTCATCGATTCAACTCCAGGTGGCATTTGGCTATCCTAACCCCATCCCTGCATGTTCAGACAGTGTCTCTATATTCCTCCCAGGTCACCCAACCCAGCCCCCACCTTTTGTATGCTTCCTTCTTATGCTTGAGTTTAGTCAGGAGCTTCTTGTTCATCCACACAGGCCTCCTGTCACCTTTTCTTGACTAAATATTATTCCCACCTAATGTACAAAATGTCAGCTCAGCAAACCATGCTATTTAGCTTCTGTTAGTTAACATGGCCACAGTAAACTTGCATATTAGCTAGAATGCATGAAGATGAATTGCATGTGAGTGTAATTCACCAGGCTTAGTCTTGCTTTTGTTCTCTTTGTAAAATAGAATCTACAGCTGTTAAATTACTGTTCCTGTCCCAAATTCTCAGCTGGCATTAACTCCATTTCTCCAGCCAGTGAAGCCTTCAGTGGCAGAGCTCCATGAAAGGCAACTACAGCTACTCTAAACTGTACCTGTTGAAAATACTGCTCATTAGAACCTTTACTGCATTACTCATAAGCATGAATATGAATGATTTCTTTCCTAATGAGAATTCAAGCTCCTCTAGAAATCCTAAATTCTTTTTAGAACACTTGGAAGCCTAGGTATCATGTTCGTTTAGTAGTTACTGTCTCAGCCACCACTGCCCCCAGCCACTGGGCAGCTGAAAGTAGAAAGGCTCACATGTGACAGTAAATGCTTGCTGTACTAAACCATTCTTCACTAAAATGTTGAACAGAGTAAGGCAGCCCAGTGAACAATCAATACTTGATATGCCTCACAACATTAAAAAAGAAAGTTTTAATCTAGGACACTGAGGAAACCACATCCTTTATGAAAGGTAGAAGAGGTTTTTGTTGTGTCAACATGGACTAGACAAAGCCAAAGGAATTAAACACTTAAACCTCATGGGGCACTAAACCAGTACACCTTTTTGAATCCTTTAAATAGTATTAGTGTCTAGTAAAATACCATTTCTTAGAGCTATTCAACACAGTTATAAAATACAAGATATCTTTTCTAAATAAATTAACTATTCATAATTCACTTTTATACAAGGAATATTGATATCTCCAGGTCTCTCAAGTGAAAAAGCCTTTATCTTTAGAACTATGCTCATTGCAAGTGTCAAAGGGCTAACTTATATTTCTTTGTTCAGACAATGAACTATCAAATAAAAATAGTTTTGCTGAGGTTCAAAAACCAAAAACCAAGATGGAAACCCCCAATAAAAGTTAACTATGAGAAGTTAAACCAGTCTGAAAAGTCTAAGTGACAGACAAGGGAAAAAGTATTGCTTCTCAAGGATGAACAAGATTAACACAAAGACCAAGTGACAGACAGATCCCATCAAGGCCAAATCTGGAAAACCCTTCCAAATACTGAGAATATGAAGACTGTAGGAGCTCAAGAAGCTCTGAGGAAATCTTTGTACACATGTAAGCGCTGAACTGGGTTCTAAAGGATGAAGTAATGAGCTTTATTACAGAAAGCTGATATTAATGACTGACCAAAAAAAAAAAAAAATGTGAAAAAATGTCACTTTTGAAATAGATATTTCTAGTTTCTTCAAGATTATTGTAGAATGAAAAACTAAAACTGCAAGAATATAAGTTAATTACATTGTTTCAAAGCATTTGTTAGGAAGAAAACACTGTCCCAATCTTAAAATGCTAGCTAAAAACTTCAGAAATTCTGATGCACTCCTTGTGTCACCAAGAAAAAGTTGCTTGAAACATACACAATAGTTGTAGATCAAATTGGTTTTGTTAAACTTGGAAAATGTGCTCAACCTGGAACTGAAAGCTCTGAGAACTGTATATTAACACACAACTTGGAAAGGACATAAGAGCTTAATTACAGTGCTATATAGACAGATTTACAGCTTTCAGAAGTGAATCAGTGCAGTTCTGCATAGTATCATGATCATTGACTCTGACAAGTGTTAACTGAGGGATCTCTACATAGCCATAGCCTCTCTGAGCAGAGTTTTGATCTGACTCCGATCCAGCCTCCAGGTACAACTTGTATAACGAAAGCACCTCTCTGAACCATAAAGGTGTGATGCTCATGTATCTATGAGAAACTGAGATGCTCATGTTCCCATCATCACCACCACAAAATACCAAAATAGCTTAAGCTGTCAGATTCTCAGCTTTGTAAACAGGCACAGATATTTCAGCCTGGACTTGTGTGTCCTCCTCTCTGCTAAACTGTGAAATACTGAAGGAGAACTAAATTCAGGAAAACAAGCAGAAAATCCTTCAAGTACTGTGTGCAGTCTGATAGGGCGAATGCTGCCTCAGCATCTAAGCAGGGTGGACTATCTTATGTTGAAAAAAGTAGGTATTATCAGAGAATGTACTGAACCTAGCCTGGCCCTTTTTTATAGACTCAATAAATTACCTACTTGAAGTAAAAAGCTGTATTAACACAAATTACCCTTTAATTTCACTGATCACTCCAGTAAAGAAAATGGCAATAGTCAGAGGAAAAGAAATATTCTTAGAGATTTTTGCTGAAAACACAAATCACCAGCAGATTCTGCAGTCTTTGATAGCTGTATCTCTAAACCTCATCTCCTAATTTCACACTTCTCCCATTTCACAGGGACTCCAACACGCATCTGGTGGCAGATTATCCCACCTTGCTCTAGCTCATCAATTTTACATGGAGTACTTAGCCCATACTTGACCCTTTCTTTCCCTTATGCAACTCATCTGCAAGATGGAAAACCTCAGCATATAGCCTTGCTTCTCCTTGAATGCTTCTAAGAAGATTTCGCTCATCATGATATTCCCTTTATAAGTTGTATAAGGATAACTCAACTAAAAATGGTGACAAAAATGTTTGAAATACAATAAAGGTAATCATTCAGATCATAACTCTGTAACTGGACATAAGCCTCTTTTTGGATGGTCCACTGAGAACTAAAAAGACTAACTACAGATGACCTTTTTTTGAAAACCTCATATAGGCTGGACTTGACTGACACGTCCCGGGGTGGTGGTGGTTTTTACTGACCTTAATAAAAAAAAAGGATAAAAAGAAAAGATGCAAGTTAAAAAAAAAAATATATATATATATATATATATATATATAAATAAATAAAAAGAACAAAATTCACAACCTAGAAATCATTAACCCCTTTCCCCAAACATCTTGAGGGGTACAATGAACAAGTGATTAAGAAAACATTTGCTAAGAGAGATGAGGATCTAATGGCAATGTTTCATTATGCACACACATAACAGAGACGGGTTATTCTCAGATGTGTAGGAAAAGGAAGAGAAACAATGGTCACAAATCACAGTATGGAGATTTCCAACTTGACTTAATGAAGAAATTATTCACAGTAAGAGTGATTAAGCTTTGATGCAGGTTACCAGGAAGGCTCTGGAATCTCCTCCCTGGAAGATTTTTTTAGAATTGATCTGAACAAGATCCTGGGCAACCGTGAAGCTAATCGTGCACTGAGAGCAGCAGGCTAGACTAGGCGACCTCCAGAGGATGACTGCAATCTTAAATTTCCTATAATTCTTTCACAATTATAGCCCATAAAATTATCTTCACAAAAGGCAAACTTTTTTTAAAAAAAGAATAATCATTTAGTGTAAATCCAACCTTTCTAGGGACTTATTCAAGTGCATATTTCAGCAGACCAAAACATCCAGGAACATAAGGCAGCTCTGGACCAACCTAAGTCATCAGAACAAAGACTGAATTGTTAGTGAAAATGAATGCATCGAATTCAGAAAACTAACATATGAAAGCCAAATATCTGACTACATATTTTTTCATGTACTGTTTCTCAAATTAGGATTGATACTACATAACAGGAGGAGGTGTACCTTTATTGAAAATAGGAAAATTTCATCTAGAAGCCTTTTAGAGGCCTGTGAGCCTAACTCTGGGCCTTATTCCACTAAGTCAAGGAGTTCTTAAGATACTGAGGAAGCTGGAAAACAAGATAAAATGCATCTGTATCTAACATGGAAAGTTATATGTTAGTCTAAGACTAACTATATTTGGTTGAAACTGGATAAGGACTGTACGAAATAGTACTAAATAGAAAGTATCAACTTAGGGGGAGGTTACTACAGACTTAAGTCAGCCATGGTGTCTACTTTTARGTTTTTCACATTAGCCATAAAATGCTAATGAAAATTAAGATGAAATTAATAGCAATGACAGAGGGTAAGATCTTACCTAGAAACAGAAAGAATGTTTTAGATGACTTAGATATTTTCTTCTCAGTTATATCTAATGTACTTCACCTGTTCATCTGATGGACACTCATAAAATTGGCAGAAGGAATACTGGAACAATTAGCATCTTCCTTTCAAAACTTGCAGGGGACAAGTAGCATTCTAGAAGAACAGAGCAATCACTGTGCCTATGTTTAAGAGGGTAAAAGAGGAAATAAGAAATTATGGAAAAGGCATCCTGTCTTTAAATCCAGGCGAGTTTTGGGAACAAATATCAGATTATCAGTACACATTTGAAAGACAACAGGTGACTAAAAGCAAATATGGATGCATTAGGGACAAATTGCATTCAACCTTCTGTGACAGAGTAAAAGCTCTAGTGAACAGAACAAGTAGGAGATGGCATACATCTTGACTTTAAGTAGGGATTTTGGCACCACCTCACATGACATTTTCATATGCAAATAAAGGAAGTGTATTATAGATGAAACAATTATGTTTTATGGGCTGTGGCTCCCTCTTTCACTGTAGGGATTTTGTGAAATTTCTTGAAGAATCTATCTTGAGTTCAGTTATGATCAGTGCTTCAGTTACTGATTTGGTTGGTGAAATAAACACTGTGCTTATTAAATTTGCAGTTGATGAAAAAAGTTGTGATGGTTTGCAAGTATGCTGAAGATCAAGATCAGAATTCATAATCACCTAACCCTCTTCTTTTTCCCCTGACAAATGGTCCAAGAGCAAAAAAAGATCATGAGTCAATAAAGACAAGGCAATTTCTACACAAGTAGAAATAATCTTCTGGCCAAATACAGGACAAAAAAACCCACAGTTCTTCAGAAAAGATTGTGGGGTTTACAGTGGATCATAAAACTAAATGTTAGTCAGCCATATCATGACGCTGTGAAAAAGACAAACTTCATAACAAGGTATATAAACAGAAATTTATAGTCTGTAAAACACGTGGACTAATCTCTTTATTTTCCTCAGTGCTGACAAGATGTCAGCTGGAATCTGGTGTTCAGTTTTGTGCACTGCATGTCAAGAAGGATGTAGACTTACTGGAGAGAATTCAGTGGAGATCAGTGTGCGCTTTGGAAAAGAAAAATGAATTAAGTGTGTTTAGCCTAAAGAAAAGCAGATCAGAGTGGATACAGCCTTGAGTTATGCAAAAGGGTACTGCAGCAAAGAAAGAAGGACCAATCTTTTCTCCATGTCTGTGATGGATAGAAAAAAAAAAAAGTAATGAATATAAACTGTAGGAAAGGTTAGACATTAAAGCAAACTTTTATATCGTCTGGGAAGGTGGTGGATCTCCCATTTGAAGGTTTTCAAAAGTGACTTGTACAGGGGATTGACCCAAATGTTCTCTTCAAGTCCCTTCCAGTACTACATTCAATTCACTCTGTAAAAGTTGTGAGATATCGTCAGTTGAGAGGAACACTGGAATAATCAAGCAGGAAGAATGAGGTGGGTATGAGAACTTCAAGAAAGAAATGGGATGAGACTTACTGATGCGAGTCGCAAACACTTGGATTTAGGGACTAATGGGAAGAAATTTAGTTACAAGCTGGAAGTTCATTACCATAAGAAGATTAAAAAGACTATTGCATCCTTGGTAATTTTATGATAGTCTTCTGTCATCACTTTTTTGCTCCAAAGAAAAATGCTGTCCTGGGATATATATATATGGAAAGTTATTTCCAGCAGAGAGAAATTACTACTAATGCTACTGTAAAAGACACTGGTGACAGGCTCTCCATCTACAGAACTGTATGCAGTATCTTTTGATCACCCTTAATATAAGAATCATTTGATTTTCACTACGACACAAGCATGGAGTGCCTGTGAGGATAATCAGAGGAATGAAAAGCTTTTCTTACCAAATGGTCTGAAAGTACTTGTTTTGTTAAGTATTTACCAAACTAAGAGCTGGGAGTAATAACAACTGAGTTAACAATCACTACGGAAGAATATTTAGAGAGTGTTTACTCAGGAGCAAACAGAGATTAGATCATCAATAGATTTATGCCAGGAGTTTTATAAAAGTTTTTTTTTAAACATTAGTGTGAATTTGCTACAATAACAAAAAAAATCCTGCCAATAAGGAAGGCAAAAATCACCTGAATGATGATGCATTTTGATGTGTTCATGATAGACAATGACTCAGAATCATCATTTGAACCAAAAAAGGCCAATACATTCTGGGGACGTACATAGATACGTTTAACCCATACTTCCAAATCTTCACTAAATAAAGGGTCTAGTTCTTTCCTTAGTTAGTCCCTCTTTAAAATAGAGCTTTTTATATTTACTTTATACGTGTATACACATACGTAAACACATTTTGTCCCAAGGCTTAACTCGCCGTGATTATTGGCAGCTCTCATTTGATTCCTACATCTTTGATCATAACTTTGTTAGCCAGTCTTCCCTTCCACCTCCCCCTTTCCTTGCTGACTCTGTGCCAACACTGTTTAAATGGTTGTTCATAAATGGAGTACTTACAAATTCCAACAGTTTCCTCCCTAATTCCTCCCTCACACACAAGCACACTTCAAATTCATTTTTGACATAACTGACTTAAAACTAATTGTTAGCTTTCTGCTAAATATCTCAATGAAAATGGTACAGATGTAACCCATGAAGATGGATGCTGATTATTTAGAGAAAAGAGGTGTTTTTTTCTGTTGATTACTGACCTTCAATGTGGCAGCAACGGCCTAAAAATCCCTGTTCTTTCACCACTTTTCCCAAATGGGAAAGCTTAAAAGAATTTTGTGCGCTACTTGAGTGACAGGTTCCCATCACAGACTGATCTCTGATCTAACCAATAAAATGGAAACATAGCATCAGTTTTATTATTATTATTATTACTCATACACTTTACTGTAGAGTTCTAGAAACAAGTCAGAAGTGCACTTCCAAATCAGTTGAAGCCATATTTCAGAGTTAAAATAGGACGAATAGGTATTTTTAGGTATTTTTAATAAGTATATTATATAGGCAGCCTGTGTTATTTCTGAACATTTCTTTTAGCTCTTTGAAGTATATCTGGAAGTAGAGTTCTGCATTATAAATGGGCTTAATCTGAGCCAATATGAAAATAATATTTTAAAATTACACACTATTTCTCATAAGTCACTCAGAGAAAACATTTTTGTACTCTCACACTCTCATTATGAATAATACAAAGAGCCAATTAATGGAAAATGTTCTGAATTATGAATTAGGACCAAATTAAAAATGTAAAATTACAGAAAAACAATGGATGCTTGTTTTAAATTCCCTTCCAGACAGGTAACCATTTTTAACTATGTCTGTTATCCACTTTTGATCTATATCTTTATCTATTCTTACAGCTAATGAGGAACAAATTACTTATTACTCATGAATGACACTAACTACCCACTCTTGCACAAAAGAAGAATATTACAATTTACATTTAAATGAGATTTGAAATGTTAATGAACAGAGCCAGCATTCTAATTATCTATACAAATACATTAAATTAAGGTGAACTTTAGTAGACGAATTACTTCAGAATTATATTCTATGCTTGCCCAGCAGCACTAGTGAAGAATATCTCAGTATTTTCAGGATAATCCCCAATAATCAGGGGTCAAGAACAGGCAAACGATGACACTATATATTTAATATAGACTACATATGTTAGAAGGGAGATGATTAATATTTACCTTACACACACAAACATAGCTAAAGAAAGCACCTCAAAGACATTTGGTATTTTCTTGTGCTTTTCTATCTTTTTTGCTGTTTTTCTTAAATTTATCCTATTCCCCCCTCAAAAAAAAAAAAAAAAAAAAGTATCTCTCTATACATAGTCAGATGTTTAAACTCGTGCAGAGCCTTAGCCAGATTCAGGGTGTGTTTCTTCCCCAGAATTAGAGATTTAGGCCCAGATGGACATGGAATTTTGGCCTATAACTTCAATTTCAATACTTAATTTCCAATTGAATTTAGTTGCCTAAATCCTTTCATATATCTGACATTTAAACATTTAAGAGCAGGAAGCTAAACCAATACACAGGGATGTTTCGTGCACCTGAGTTTAAGATGCTTTTCTGTTGAGTAGACTTTTCTGTTAAAAAGGCCAAATTAGCACATTTTATTTCTGACCAGTCATACCGATCTTACCAAAATCATAGCTCTATGTCAGGAGAAATCATGAAGCACATTAATATTCCTTTTTTTTTTCTGGATCAAAGCAAAAAATTACTTCATCTATCTTAACAAGCCTAGAAAACCAAGCTGGTACTATAATCAGAAATATCAAACTCAGGACAGCTCAAAAGAATTCCCCCTGCAAATCTTTCTCTTTTTTTGGCCTCATTTATTTTAACTCTTCTATATATTTGGAGATTTTGCTAAAGGATGAAGAAATGAACAAAAAAATCATTACAAACAAGAATCCTAAGGCAACAGCCTGCGCCATGATCAAATCTCTATTTTTATTTACAGATTATTTAAACTGTTTTTTTAACACTGCTTTATTTTCTCATTTCATCTGAAAAAAGGGTGGTTGTCAGTAGGGATTAGTTGAGGAAATCTGGTAAACAATGTTGAACAAGTGGGATTTTAGTATTAGGGTATCTCAAACTTTGCATGATAGCTCAAAAAGCCACTTAGCAACACTTAACTTTCGATAATGTGGCCACACACAGTGAAAAAAAGACAGCAAAAACCAAATGGACTTAATATTCGGCTTATGACAACATTCCTGACAGTAACTCTTATTAAGAGATACCTTTTAAATGATATGAAAAGGGCATACATTAGTTGGAATCCCCTTCTGTTCTGACAGCAAAATACTTTTCCTAACTGTGGCACTTCCTCCCAGTAATACCCCCGGGAGGGTTAAACCCTTCTGTTAATGTAATGATCTGCTCAGAAATTGCAGCTCTGCTGTTTGTTACACCTCTTGCTCATTTGGAGCACAATCTTTCTTTCAACTTAAGTGCAGCAGCTATTGCTGATACCTAGAAACATTTTTTAAGCCAAGCAAGGTTTTAAATAAGAACATCAAAATGAGTCGCTGATACTGAATTATGCATAGATTTAAACTCCCATCCGAGTCCACTTTTTTAATCATTATCACTATCTTCGCTTAATAATAAGTCAAATAGGGATATGTCAGCTAAGAAGTTTCCAAGATTTATTTTTAGGAGGGTGAAAAGTTCAGCAGGCTCCAGGTAGACAAAGTCAATACCAGTTCCAGCTGCAGCATCCAGCGAATGAGCTTTATGCGAGGGGAGCAGAGCTGCTCATGATTAAAAAAAATCAGAACGTCACTTGCCGGTTAGCTGTTAATTACTCACAACATTTGGTTCACCTCTTCTGCACTGAAGACAGACAGACAGGACTTATTGTCCATGACAAATTACAAGAGCATGATGGCAAAAGAACTTTAAATGTTACAGCAAAAAAGTCCAACTTTATCTGAGACTACTTGCTTGACAAACTATTCTAAGCAGAAATTCCCTATCACCTGCAGCTGACAAAATGAACAGAAAAAGGAAAATCCCTCTCTACCTTTACCCTTTCTGTAGCCATTTACTTCTGTGAAAAGAAATTAGCACTCAGTATTGACAGTCTGAATTATGCACAGGACCTGACTACACATGACGAAAGGCAGGAAAGGGCTAGTCCTACTGGATCAATGCCAGGTTGGCTAGTAAATAATGATTTGGCCTAAATTTTGCAAGACTGAGTGAAAAGCTGTTGCAAAAATCCAGAAACTTTTCAAAAATACTGTTTTGGGCTTGAAAGTTGGGAATATCTTGAAAAGGATTTTTCAGAAATCAAAGTCAACAAGTTAGGCACTAATGCCTGTATTTGGACCGACAAATAGCTACAGTACAACCAAATGAGGAAGTTGGAAAGATTTTCACGTAACATTTGGTATTTCTTTTTAAAGTGAACTGCACAAGAAGCAGGCTAGCCAAAGGCCAAATCCTGTTCTCAATGCAAATTTAAACCAAGTTTTTAAAAATATTTTTGAAGGATCACTTATTAGTTGCCGAAGTTTAGATACAAACCCTTTTGTGGTAGCTGCTACCTGCCCTAGGGAGCCCTAGGAACCCCCTAAGATATACCTATATCCTCTACATAGCTGCTACCTAGAGGTGTGTTCTAGGGGATATCTAACCTTTCTGCATGTTATAACTAGAGTAGAATATACATTATCTTCCCTGCTGTATGTTTTATTTCTTTTCTGTTTTAATTTCACTGTTATCCCTTTCTCTTCGTACCTCCACTTTTCTCCATCCATTTTTCTACCTTTCATGCTTTTATCAGGACCACTTTGGCCTCAAGGGTGAAAAAGGGAGCCAAAGAGTACCAACCTACCCTCCTCTTCCCCTTCTTCAAAAATGATTTCATTTCCAATGAAATAACATTTCTTGAAAGGACCATGTTCTAGAGCACTTCCAGATCTAATTTTTCAATGTATATTTTTTGAGCATTTTGATTAAAAGCTTTTTATTGCAAACTCTTCAAGGTTGGATCCTTTTCCTGAACTGCTTTGCATTGTTTAAACAGGTTGCACTAAGCCTATGACTCACAGATGTTTTCTTGAACTGTCAAAGGCTATGTCGTGTATTTGGGAAGATTCATCACATTTCTTCATTTCCAGCATTTTATTTAGACACAGTTGTTGCTATTACCTTCAACACGCATATGAATTGCATGCCTGATTTATGCCAAAAAATAGAATTTGACATGCACAGAGGATCTATGTTTTATACTGTCATCAAATTGACACTTTACATACAATCACAATATCACTATCGACATTTTATATCTGAGACCATATTTTTAAATGCCACTGGAGTCAGAGTATCACATTTACATCAGAAACCTCTCTCCAGGAAATATGGAAAAATAAGCCAATTTTCTTATACCATCCATGATACATTCCCTAAATTGTACTGTAAGTAGTTTTTTAAGGAAACAAAGTATCGCTCTGTTCTCTAAACTCTCCATATAAAACTGGAACTACTCAGCTGAAACAAGTAACTAAAAAAATCTTTACAGCCAACAAGACAAAAATGAAAGTTTTAAGTCTCTTTCAGTGTTCATATATATATATATGTGTGTGTGTGTGTATATACACACATATACACATATACACACACACTGTGTGTGTGTGTGTGTGTGTGTGTGTGTGTGTAGCTTCATTTCATTCATATGAAAGAGGGTTTCTGAATTAACTTCTCTGAAAGACTGCCCAAAGGACAAATTAGAGTTTGGACTGAACTTCCATATGCAAAAGAACAATCTCCAGAAAGTACTAGTGGAGGCCACCATCTGTTTTGTATGATGAGTGTCTGTATTTTACCTGTGTTGTCTGCATGCAAACTGTGCTGCTACTATAACACAATGAAGGAAATGCAGAACATAGCTGAACATTTTATCCAATACAATCATGGACTTTACAAAGTATCAGCTGCTGAATGACACCTCTGGCTTTGTTGACAAAAGCACAAAATACTTCATATTCCTACTGTTTCCCCCCCCCCAAAAAAAAAAAAGTTAACGGTGTCATATGCTTTTCTGACCTTTGCAGCACGGAAAGTTCATCTTTGACACACTTTTTTTTTGTGAACGTCTTTATTTTGTAGTAAACAAAGAATAGATCCAACAGGCTGGTTTTGTTTGTTTGTTTACAAGTACATTTTTTTTATATCTGAATACTATACATTTGTTGATGTCCCCATGATGCTGGTTGGGACATTACCTTTTCCTCTAAAGAAGTTTATCTGCTTCATTTATCTGTCAGAACTATCTGTTTTTCAGAGACCCATCTGCATAAACTATAACTTGATCACAAAGACAAAGGGGCAGGTTTGAATGATTAAAATACAACCATTTAAGAACACAGTATCCCCTGAAAATGTATTTAAACAAAACTCATTTCCTTTAATTCACTATTTCCAAATATTCATATAAACTTAAATTTGTGTACTATCTTGTCCAGAGATATATGGATAGGTATTCATGTACCTCCATCCTAGAAGACTTTGGGAACTAGAAAGCAGCTCTCACTTACAGGAGCCTTGGGGCTTTCTACAAAATGCCTGCAGGCCACGTAGGAGCCTGGAGCAGCTTGGACTTGCCAAACCGCTGAGCCACGGAGCTGTTCCCCCGCAGGCTCCTACAGCTGTTGTCCACCCACCTCCCAGCCCTGTGCTGGGAGCAGGCGTCTCTAAAGCCAACAGCCATAGACCTGCCGCCGCCCTTGACTGCTCCAGGCCAAAAAGCTTTTTTAGGCCGGCAGCATTCTCTCAAAAAACCCTGCAGTGCATTCAGCATAAATAATTCACTCAGTGTGAGAAAGCCGCACTCCACAGTTATGTGATAAAGGAAGGGACAAACTGGGTTAAAGCAGCACATTGCAAAAAGGCATGGACAACAGGAAAAACTGCGACACTGGAGAAGAAAAAAAACAAACTGTTCACAAATACTAATTTACATTTAATCTGAAAAGCTAGTTTTCACTCAGCCACATTCCTGACTGTCTCAGATTTACTTTATGTGAACATTTCAATATTAGAAACTCACTAAAATGAATGCTCAGATCAGTAAAGTTTAAGCTTAAATGTGCAAATATTTGCCCCAAACCTAGTTTTGGACTACACATGCATTCAAAAAAATTAAATAATCTTTGAAATGGTCAGTTAAATGAGTCACCCAAACTCAGACAACTGAAATAAAATAGGTGAACTCTGTAGCTGAAAAACACTTCATGATTTTCAAATCAAACTCTTCAGTTGCAACGTACAGAGAATTATTAGCTAAAATCACATATACTTGGGCATGCACACAGAGAGATAGATGTACACCCATGCAAGAAATTTAGAACTCTTTTGAGCGTGCACCAAGGCTGCATTTGCTGAATAGCTACATCTCAAGTATCTGCACTAGTGGTAATTATCCATTGTCAGAGGCTGATGTGGTGCAGTACGTTCTCTTTCACACCACAGAACCTAATGGTATGAATTTAACTTATCAGATGTTAAAGCCACATCTCCAAGGTATTAATTAACTCAGTATCAACAGCTTGTACATTTATATAATCCTTCAGAAATATACAATCTTTTCTGTAAAAACTTGGATACTGTTCAAAAACAGTTAAATAAATAGTCACTCAGCTGTCAGCGAAATTACACGAGTATTATTATTCTACTCAACATTGCATGCAATACCTCTACTATAAATACTAAAGCACTAAAAGAAATTTGAAAGATCTTGAATTTAGGGAGCACCTGTCTCTTCCTTATTTTGTATGAATGAATTAGACAGTAGCAGAACTAGTTCTTATTTTATCAAATTTGTCAATTACCAACTCAAATCAGATAATTTGGTCATTTCCACAGAACTAGCAAAGTAGCTATATTGTACTATATTACATTATCCTCTACTTCTTTTACTCAAATTCATTTCAGTTGTCCTCCCATTTTATTACAACAGTATCTACAGAAATGTAAATATTTTGAATGAACTGTAAATGGTAGCAGGCAGTTGAATTACAACTGAGTCATGATGCAGAACTTACTGGTGTACAGAAAGTATACTACATGTTTTTAATGTCACGTAGACAACACTGCTGGTGTTACCGGCTGGAATCAAGCTCCTATCTTTACTGCTTCTGACTATGTCTGTTACACAACATGCTCATTCTGCAAATGAAAGAAAATGGGTAATGGAAACAGCAACTGAAAATAACTGTAAGCTGTTTATTTCATTTGGCATTCAAGCAAGTTAAAAAAAGGAAAGCTGGAGATGTTGATAGTATAACCTGATATCTAGAAGGAATTTTGTGATCATGGAAATATGGGACACCAGGAATCTTGAAGGAATCTGGGTGTGTTGAGATCAGACTGTGCCATATTCAAGTCTATTAACGGTCTGCTCTGCTGAACTACGACAGCTCTCCTGTGCAAATTCTGGACTGAGAGCAGGAGCAAAATATGAAGCAGCACAGACTACCAGTGCATGTGCATCAAAGTAAGGTCATAGTGAGTCCTGGTGGTTAAACCGTAACACCAGGCTGGAGCACAGACACACCAAATGCCACAAAGGGGATGCAAGTGTCAAATCTTCTCCCTGAGTGGAAAACAGCAACTTTCTTATGACTTTATGGTTGAGTGAATTATGGCAGTAAAAGTGGAGAAAGGTAGAAGAAGGAGGACTGAGCATCTTCAGTGCCACGTATGAAACAAGCTTCTCCACAGCAGTCTTGCCCCTGATGAGCAGGTGGCTAAAACTCATCAAGTTTAAAGACATTTTACACAGGCACTTCTTTCAAATCTCTTGGCAGTTTTTGTTTCTCTCACATCCTTCAAGTTTTCTCTCCTTGAAGAAATTCAGACTTTGAAAAGAGGAAACTAATCAAGATAAAGACCGACTTTAAATCAGGCTTACCGTGCATAGAGTAGAGGTCCATAAATCATAATCCCAGACTGTGGTCAAAGCTAGACTGAATCTAATACTCTGTACACAGAAGAAGAAAGAAACACAAAACCCTGGGTGAGCAGCATATGCTATATTCTTGTAGCATGGCACAGGCAGACTACAGGTAAAGACATTTGGGAGAATGAACCAGCCTCAACATAACAAAATTACTTCCTCTGTAATCTCATGACAGAAGAAAGATCTAAAAGTTCAGTACATGAATCTTGATGCTGCCTTTTCCTATACTCATTGGGACTCATTCTGCTTTCACACCAATTTTATAATAGTGCAATTACACTGAGAGCAGCCAAAATATAGCTAACATAAGGATAACAAGAGGATAATGAGTCCCTATGTTTGCAAAAGCAATATTTAGTAGATCTAATAATGTTTGATCGAACTGACTCCTCTGGAAAGGTCATGAGTGTTTAATGTATATGAAGCACACATATTGTATTAACACATTTCGCATTACATTGTTATCTAGTTTTAGAGAATAAAGGTCATTTTGTGCRTGACAATTCATGATCTCATAAAAAGAGTACATAAAATTTATTCACATGCTTTCATTACACAAACCAACATTTAAATTCTTATCCCTCCTAATGATTTTACGTATTGTGTCTCAGTGAGCCAAAATAGGTAAGTTGAATTTATAGGCAGTCATAAGCCGATAGTGAACACGAGTGACATGCAACAGCCTCCAGCCTTCTGACTTACTCCACAGCTGAACAGGCATGGCATTATTTTGTTATGATTACTAATTCAGAACATATTCACAGCTAGCAGATGTTTTCCTCTTGGTTGTTCAGCAATTAAAGGATGTTGCTGCAGCTGAATTATGCACCTGGACAGCAGGATGACGAAATCAGTTCTGTAAAACCTTTAACTTATGAAAATAGTCCCCTAATGTGAATGATCATTTTGAAACTAACACTAGATAAACATGTCAAAGGTAAAGGATTAACCCTGAATTACTGGTTAATGAAAACAGGTAACATTTCATTTTCAGCTGCTATGTGATTATATAAAGAATAGAGCTGGAAGAAAAGAGGTAACATTCTCCACTGCTGCTGCTGATTATAGAGAACTCAGTCACATATATGTTCAGTTTCAGGCACGCTATTACATTTTTTCTCTTCAGCAATCAAATCATCAGTTTGTATCAACTGGACGCAATTTAACATGCAGCTTGCTAGATGAAAGCTATTTTTTGCTATGTGCCTGCAGGGGGGTGGGGGTGGGGGGATAACAAACAAGCAAACAAACAAAAAAATAAAACAACAGAGCAAACAAACCCCAAAGCTCTTCCTTGTTAGTAATTACAAAACTATAGTAGCAAACTGATTGTGAAGATCCACCCTTAGAATAGAAAGTTAAACGAACAAAAAAATTAAGTTGAACTATTTACAATAAGAATGATGAAAAAGCACCAACATTGCAAACGGGCATGCTAACCAACTTGCACACACACCTACCAAAGCCTGTAAGCAAGGATTTGTGCTTGCAAAGCTCTCACCAAACATATACACTACTTAGCCAAGCCATTCTATTTGGAGAGCAAAAAATGAGGACCATGGTTTCCGATAAAAACACACTAAATATCAATCACAAGGACTTCTGTGCTGTACTCAAAAGCCTATGACTGCCAGAACTTCAGACACTATTCTGAGGTTTATTGCATTTCAGAGCTATATTTCTGTTAGCCAAAGACCTTAATGTCAAGGCACAAGTGTGCCTCTTTGCCCTCTTTTTTGAAAACTAAAACAATCCATCTTGCTTTTGTTTTATTCAGGGGGCTAACTAACACAAGGCTAGTAAGAGAACTATCCCTTACTCTTTCAAAAACAGTATTTAGAGGGTCTAATAACGTTTGATGGAACTGACTTCTTTGTAAAGTCACTTAATATATGCATATTTAATGCATATTGAAAATACATATTGCAAACAGATGTTAATTTCTTTGTATCAAATAAAAAATATTTATATGAAAAGARCTTTATAGATTATGGAAGATTGTTTCTTTACAGAATACCAACGTGAAGTACAGCTAAAGAAAAGGCAGCCCAACAGTCAGTTGGCAACTAAATACAGCCTGCCACATATTGTCACTTAAAGACAACTCTGTGTGTGTGCATATGTGTGTGTATGTATGTGTATGTGTGGAGCACACTAACACTTTCTGTGTCCAATCACTGAACTCATTTGTTATTCATGGAAGCATCCATCAAAGATCAAAATAGATTCATTTGCTATTCATGATGCTCCCATATGCACTTCTGCAGGTCTTGCACTGTATTTTAGCATTTAAATGACAGATCATACAGTTGGAAGTAGCATTATCTATTAAGGCTTTGAATACCACCTTGTGTGTATTCAGATGCTGGTCCAGAAATACATAAGCATATGTTTAAGTCTGAACATACTTTAATTGAGCATAATGGAATCTGACACCCATTTAAAGTTAAGTACATGCTTAAGCACAAATACAAAAGGAAGAAAAAAACCCTAGACCTCTGCTGCGCCCCTCCCCCCCATAATACATGTCAAAAGCTGCTTTTGCTTTAGGACTTGGCTGATTCAGGGCTTCAGAATCCACCGAGTTTCACTTGCCCTCACCTGGAGCCCATGCATAGAAAGCTCAGTACAGAAAGCATAAGGCAGGCCATAGATATTGCAACACTTATCCAGAAGTGCTATTTTTTCTGAGATTAGTAATAGATATTAGTAAGACAAGAACATTATGATAACAACGTTATCATATCAACGTATGCACTGTGTTATACTTGCTGAGGAAGATGCCACATTTTGGAGAACTATTAGGAATTTCTATCCTTTTTTAAAAGGGGTAACATAAAACTGCTTAGAAAGTTGAAAAAAGATCTTTAGGCAAATGGAATCATGATCTGGATCTTTGCAGCATAACCAGTAACTAGTTAGTATAAAATAAAGGAAATTGTGGAAGCAAGGATCAGAAAAAAAGATTTCCCATTTGTGTACCCAGCCATTAGGTACACAGTATAAACAGAGTGGGTTTTTTTGTGCGTTGACTGTCTGGGCCTTTTTACGCTGCAACACAACTGAGATACAGATCAATCCTCTCCTTCCACGACGCCTTGTAGCATGCAGGAAGACAGAAGAAAAATTTTAATCTCCTCCAGACAAAGAGGGAATAAAACTGCGGTCTCCAGTATTCTCAGCCAGTATGCCAACCATCTATAGTAAAGATAGCCACAACCACTGCTTGACACAAGTTTGTGTCCCTCTCCCTTCTTTCAACAGCAGTATGACAATTAAACAGTATGCTGTGTAAGCACTGCAGCTGTTTGATGGCATGTTGCGGCGCCCAGCTTCCTAGCTGCGTTTTGCTCCGAGCCCCTGTGCTTAACCCAGGACTCTGGACTCCACCTCCAAGCCAAAGCACCTAAAATCAGGTTCTGGGGGACCTCAGTACCGTAGGCCTCTTTCGCTAGCACACTGCAGGAGCAAGACAGATGTGAGGTGCCAATGATCAGAAAGGCAGTATTTCTAACTTACTTGGCACAGCAGTAAATCACTGTAAAAGCCACAAAATCAGCATGGAGGATCAACTGACTTTACGTTGACACATTCCTGAAAGCGGGAAGTCTGCAATATAATCTTAGAAATGGAAGGGAGAGCAAAAGAAAAATAACATTTGCCTTTGTAATTGCTATGAGAAAACGCTGGTAGAAAGTTCGAATAATAAGCATCTTGTTTTAAGATTTTTAGATCTTATTTAAAAAGTAAATCCTTAGTGTCTCATTTACAGGAGAATTCTCATGCTAGACAATGTTAAAAGTTTAATCATTAGTTATATTTAAAAACACTCCAAATACAGTATGTCACAAATTATTTTTTCAAGTTTCCTACTGACATGTGCATATCTGAATTTTTCAAGTGCTTTGCACAAACCAAGTTTTCAATTACTTAACAGCTTAAAATGACAAAACTTAAAATTTTAATATATATATATATACACACAGACACTGAATTTTTAACATGTTTGAATAAAATGAGGTACTAAATCTTTGAGTAAAATATTTATTCATATCAGAAACAGACAAAAGAGAATAGCTCATGCATAACTCAGGTTAAAAGCAACCATATTATGCAAAGAAAAAGTTTTTCTATTACTTGACATTTCATCACATTTTATAGCTGTTTATTATTCATAAAATAGAAGGGACAAACATAATAAAATAAACATTAAATCTTTGTCCTGGGATGTTCTGTCTTTGTTTATGCTTCACTGTAGTCCATTTTAAACACCTCTTATCTAAGAATAATTGTTATGGTATATAAGTCTAAAATCAAAGTTAAAATAAGTTTTACTTAATAAATAGAGTGAAGAACATGCTAAAGTAGAGAAAATACTATTTTCCTTTTAGATAAATGAAAAACAATTTCCAGCATCAACTTTTATTCTAAGCAATTCTGGCTGAAAACACTGGCAAGATCTACTGAGCTGCCAGTCTGTTCCTAGGAGATATTAGTAATTTAAATATTCTAAAAAACAGTTAAAATGAAAAGTGTTTTGTCATTAGGCCTGAATTCAGGAAACAGCCTTCATTCTCCACTCTTCTGCCCCAAACCACAGCGCTCCACAAGCAGGTTGTGCAGTAATTCACCATCCAGCAAGGGAAGGGGAGGACACATTCTTACCAAAACGCTACTGTTTCAGACAATATGAAGATATAAATCACTGACGATATGGCTACCCAGCTATCAAGACCCACGTCTAGTTTAAATCTAAATCAGGCAAGAATATGAGCTAATACATACCTTGAAGTTTGACCTGATTTGATAAGTTCTGAACATGCATGTTGAGGTTTTGACCTGCTTACTTAAGCCATACATAGCTCAACTGCTTTTGCAAAGCTTCTCTGGCAAGAGCTCCAGCTGTAACCTTCCCCGCTGAAGCTGTACAGGGTGGCTTGACCCTCCGTTCTGCTGCTTCTCCTCCTTGCATTCGTGCTGAAATTTACTCTTGTGCACAAGTCTGCCTATTCTGTAGAAGCACCCTAACTTTCAATTGGTCCATTAAACAGAAATTTAAAAAGAAAGCAGAAGTGACTTTTTATACAACCAAAGATGGTTAACATCAGCTGCAAAAATAAATATCTTTCATTTTTGCATTGGTAGTAATCACAAAACTGAATCACTTCTTTGACCTATGCAACCATATTCATTTAATGAAATCATTAGCAAGTTTCTATGACCATTTAGTTCCTCATCATGCATTTCAGCTGGGTTTGTCTTGAAGGTTCAGACCACTGGTATTTTGACATGTGAATTGAAATATTTTATTGACCCTCAACAGAGAAGACATTGAATAAATAGTGAAAAAGCACTATTAATTCATGAACAATGACTAAACGTGGAGCTATGAGAGCCTAGCAAAAAAGATGTTTTTTTCAAATAAAAGTTATGTGTAAAAATATTTGTTGTACCCACATCTACACAATCATACTGAAGCTTAAAAACCATGTCTTAAAAATGCACATTTTTGTTCCCATAGGAATTTCAATTGAAATAGTTATTTTACTAGCTAACTACCTTCCCCAACACTGCAAAGACATTCTAGATTCTTTCAGTTGTCAGTACCTGCTAACTCACTTAAAAAGGGGAAATCGATGTAACATCTAACGGAGGCCAAAACCACATCAGGAGCACAGCTGGTAACAGAAGTCTCTCAAAACCTCAGTTAGTCTGAGAGCTCTGAACCAATTTTTTTTTTTTTTTAATCAAGGTGTCTCACTTGTCATGTTCACCATGTGTTTCAAACTCAGTAGAGCTGTATCAGATACTAGAGTGGCCCCTTAATACCTTTTTTTTTCCCTCTCCCCCCAAAACTGCTATTTCTGCAGCCACATCTGAAAGTCACCAAATCTGAAACAGATGATTATAAACCTGACAATGCAATGTATAGATTTCTGCATATATATATGTATATATATTTTTATACATGCATACACACACACAATTTCTTAAACAAAACACTAGGGAGAGGTTGTGCCAATATGCTAAAGTCATGCGAGATCCTGAAGGGCATGACCTTGTAGGAACATAGACCAGCAATTCCCCCCTACCCACCAACCCCCAAGGAGGGTAAAGAGAAGTGACTCAAGGAAGAATAAGATCAGTGACAGGCAGCCCTGCAATCCTCAAAGACATGGCTACAGAAACAGCTAGTGGATCCTTGGGTGTGCCTACTTCATTCTTAACTTTACATAAAGTGGGGAAGTGGATAGACCAGAGAGAAACTTCAAGAGTCTCATGCTTACTTCTTGTCAAAGGAGTGGCCATGCTTACAGAACCTAAGTTTATTTTGTCCAGCTCTGCTGTGAGGAAAATGAAAGGTACCACAGGAGGGAGAGGAAGAAAAGGATGAAGCAGCTCCTTTCTCCCATGTGGCATGCTGGAAGCTTTAAGATGTAGTGCCCAGATCATCCCAAGGCTGAACTTTGGCAGAGGCTCTGGTCCAGCCAACAGAACCCCAGGAAGATGGGCCTGGGTGAAATAAGCTTATGGAAAGAAAGCTCTTAATCCTCAGTGTCCTCGGTTAACACTGCTGCATTCCAGGAACAGATGACAACCTTACACATCAGGATGTTCTTGCATCTGTATTCCAGTTTTACCTCCAGGGAGGAGATAAGGGGAATTGCAGTCAATGGAAGACAATTTATACACTGGGATTTCACAATACAAAATCACAAGTGACATCAATTTCTATCAAAAAAACAAAGCACTTGAGCAGAAAGTGTTGCAATTAAAATACATAACAGTGCTTCAAAATTTATGCAGTAACACATGTGCTTTGTACTGATTGGCCTTCTCTGCTCTTGTGCAAAGTGGACATGTTTTTCTTTAAGTAAAGGATCAAATACAATTACAAATTACTACAAAAGACTATTTGAATAACTTTTGCAAATGCAGCTGTTACTCCTGAAGACCAGGAGGAGAAAGATGCAGACTTGATGCTGGAGGATTACCAGGATACGGATAAGATGGAAAGACAGTAGTTCCATTCTAGTAAATGGCAATTGAGAGAGAAAATGTAGCACTTTAACTGCTGGTGCACCATCTGCCTTGGTCTTTTTATCCAGCCCAGTTGTTTCAAAAATGAAAAGCTACAAGCTTTATCAAAACTTCCCTGGAACTTGCTTTGTTTTGCTCTGTTTCTGTTCTTAGAAATCACTACATTTAGAATTGTGAACATGAGCACAGAACAGGGGTACATTTTCCTTTCTGTATCACAGCAGTGAACTTTTATTTGCTTCGACAATAGGACATGACTACAATGGAGGTAATTGGGGAGGGGGCAATAATGTGTCTATTAAAAAAGCTTTCCCTTTGCAAATCATCATTAAGTATCCATTCCTTCTTCCTCTTCTCCATCTGCAAAATAGACTGCCTACAATACCACTGAAAAATATATATTATGAAATTCAGGACTGACTGAAATAGAAAATCCACACACTCAGGCAGCCAGTTTCATTAGGAGCATGTCCTAGTGCTGCTACTTCACTAATCCAAGATGCTATATATGCTCCATACAGGTTATCCAATGGATTGCTGATCAAGCTACATTGTTACAAGTACCATCTTAGGCCAGCACAGTAGGTCTTTGCTGGTACTCCACGTCTATACTGCTACATCAGTGTCAATGCATCTGTAAAGATTCTGCCTGTGGCACAAAGACTGAGGAATACTTACTAGTCTACTTATGTTTTCTACAATGCTTCTCAACTTCAGCCCCTCCTGCACTGATCAGGGTGGGCAAACAGAAGAGAAAAACAAGGATGCATAAGAGAGAAGCAGTAAAAGTGACAGATACAGGGCAAGTAGTAAGGAGCACAGAGTTGTGAGCTGGAGGAAGAACAGATTGCCCAGTGAGAGATGGAAAGACCAAAGGAAGGAAGGAATGACTACAGTCACTGAGAGGAGTCTTGCCATGGGAACTGGAAGCTTCATTTCTATGTCTAGATGATCCCTTGAGTCCCTCAGGAGCAAAGTGCCAACCCAATACACAGACAACACTTATTCCCATCCCTTTTAATATCCAGGCACATATCACCTCTGTTCTGTGATTTCAAACACACCTTGGGACTGATTTTGATATTGTGTCTGACATTATCTATTGTTTCTTTTCTCTTTTCTACTAACAGCATCACAGCCTCCTCCTTTGATGAACAATCCATGTGAGCTCAAAGATTTACTCAGTCAGGCTCAAACTACCACTGGTGCATACCTGATGCAATCGAGCTGCACACAATTGTCTGGAATCACTTTCTCTATGCTGTACAAAATTCTTAAATCCAAGCAACTGAGCAGGCCCTCAAAGCCTCTGTGAGGCAGAGAGAACACAACCCATAGTGACACAAGGCCTGATATGCCCAAAGTGTGGTGAACAGAAACAAGAGTGTTATTCCAAAAGCACAATACTGCCTGCCAGGGAAAAGCAGCCAGAAGTACATAAACAATTAGAGGATACTCATACAGTGGTTAGCAATGAAGATTCAGAATTAGAAGAATCTTAACTTCTGGCAATTTATAACACTTTAGGCTTCCCATGAAATACTGCTGCTGTCTGTGTGCAGAGCAAGAACCACAATGTTAACATCTTCAAAARCAGTGTAAGTAACTGAGGATGCCATTCTTTATTTGCAAGATGACTTGTGTATTTCTGAAAGCATCAATCTGTATGCACAGAAATTTAGCTCATAATTGAAACTTATTACTACACGTAAGATCGTCCAACACTGTCATTTATAAGACGTTGTCACCAAGTATTTAAGACCCTTAAGCATTCCAAGAAATATCCCATTCTAGGTTGTGCCCAAACCTTCCTTTCAGGTGTTCTTCAGGCTGCTCACAGGATTGGCACTCAGAGCAAAACAACTGTGAGACCACGGAGACAGGACAGAACTCCCAGGTCCCAAAGCTGAGCCCCTTGCTATTAAAGGCACTGTGTCATATTAATCCCTTTCATAATCTTAGAGTTTTATGTTTAAAAAAAAAGAAAAAAAAAGAAAAAAAGAAATAGTAAGCAAGACTTCTCTCTTACACTTCTATTTGATGGAGGGCTATTCCAGACTTTCTTTGCCAAACAGCTAGGAATCTTCCAGTTTCCAGATTACATTTATTCAGGGTTAATGCAGGGTTAATTTATTTTTCTGTCAACATGGCCCTTTAGTTAAGTAGCTCTTTTCTTCCCAGCATTTATACCTGACAAATTTGCAAATTTCCACTCACATCTCTTCTTCTGCTTTACTTTGATAGACCAAACAAGTCAAGAGTTTTCAGTCCAAGGTCCTTTAATTGGCTCATTATTTTTATGATGGTATTTTTCTGCAGCTGTTCTGGTTGCAGCTTTTCTTTACCCTTGTATGTAACGTTTCAGATGTTGTTCATCAGGATATTAAGAGTAGCATTCCAGCCCCCCCTTTTTTGTAGTAGTAGTAAAATAGTTCTAATACATCTAAGGGATTGCATTTGCCCCTTTTGCAGATGCATCACAATGGCAGCTTACAGCTGCACCAGCATACTAAGACCTTCCCTGGGTCACTCATTTCCAGATTAGGAACTCTCAGTGGAAAAAAACCAAAAACAAACAAAAAAACCTGACAGCTGGAGTAAGAGCAATGAAAATAATAAAGAAACCTAATGACATGCATCTAGAAGCTAATAGCAAAACATTCACTCTGTAACATATCAGTCTGCCTTTGTGTCCTCCAACTTCATTTTGTCAGCAGATTACAATGTTTCCCCACTATTAATGTAAAAGTCATTAATGAAAACATTTAAGAAAATTACTCCCAATGCTAGCCTTTGAGAAACACTAATGATTTCCCTTTGCTTGATACTTCTCCTTTCGACACTAACGGTTGCATTGACCAATTCATTATCCTCCTTGTAACTTCTTAATAACCTCCATTTCTTCTTGTAACTTCTAATTTAACACACAATCATGTAAATTGTTCTACTGAGAGCAAAAGAGAGGAGGTTACCTTCTTTTCACTGGGGAAAAAAAACACCCACGCTATGATATAAACCAATTTTCTCAAAATCTTTACTTTTCCCTTTCTGTTCAAAGTTTCATGATTCCAGCAGCAGCACGCAAGCTACGTGGAAGAAAAATGACTGAAAAGCAGAAGTGAATGGTGTTAAATGAACGATCATGTTAGCTCTGCTGTTAGCTGTTTCTGGAATAGTTGAGATACTGTCCTTCAACTCTCAAGGCCGCATGTGCTGATACCTTTTCTACAGTGACCAGAACACCAGCAGGAGAAAGTGACTGGAGCTGGTGAACAAGAGTCTCACCTCTACAGAAAGTCATGATGCAATCAGATATGTACCTGGACTTGGAGCTGGGAATACCACATCCTTCAGTTTATATGTAGCTTAAAGAATATAAAGAAGAATAGACACCAAATGGGAGACCAGAATGCCTTGAGCAAGGAACATAACTTGAAAGGTGGGGCACAAAGGATAAACTGTAGATCATGGTCTAGCGTGCAACAACACAAGTCAGAAAAGATGACTGAAAATGATACAATATCGTGAGTGGTGGAATGTGGTAGACAAAGATCAGGATGAGAAGCTAGATGTGAGGTTAGAGAAAATTAGGAAAAGAAGAGAGATATATGAATCTGTGTCCAAAAAGGGCATCCTCTTCTCAAAAGTTCAAAGTGAAACCACTATTTCCAAGCCTCAGCTGTCCACAAGTATCTCTAAATCCCATTGGTAGCTGGTAATAGGTAAACAACTGCTGGCTCAATTGCTATTGGTGTGTCTAGACTGTGGGTCAGGTGCACACTCTAACTGTATTCCCACTGCACAGTAAGATGAGACACCAATGCCTATGGGGTTAGTTAGTTTTGGAAAGGGAATTTGGGGGCATTGGCAAGTGATGTTCCCATCCAAAGCGTTGCAGGATGCTCCAGTAGGTCCTTCAGCCTGGGTACTCACTCAGGGTAGTCAGTATGGGGAGGGGAGGTACATCATGGACAGAATTTGCCTCATGGCAAAAGAGTGTGTGTGTGTGTGTGCGTGTGTGTGTGTAAAAAAAAATATATAATATATATATAAAACATACTTTTTTTTTTATATAGGTATATATCCAGGGCACAGGACTGCAAGGGTAAGCCACAGGGTACACTTGCTCCACAGTATAGATATAGCTAAGGACAACATGCTACTCTGTTAAATCAAGGGGCCAGAGGTCTATGTTCTGGATATGAAAGTCCCCAAGCTAATCCTACAGGTGTTATTTCACCTTTTAAATATGTTTCTTTAGCCTAGCTTTCTAAAGAAATGCTGCCTGTGTGCATACATTGCATATATACGCCTGTCAGTCAGTCAGAAAGTCCCACATTTACCCTCTGAAACAGATGACCAAATTGGTTAAAATTACTGCCAAATTTGAGTCAGCCAAACAGATATACTACCAGTGAACAAAAGGCCAGAGCATGAGTTTAATCTTCAGTAAAATCAGAAAATCTACACAGTAATGAGATAATACAAGTGGCCCAAATACAGACAAAGCTTAAACCCATTTAGACTTTTATTTTATTTCTCTTTTCATGTCACCAGAGACTAAAGTGCCCAAGACACAAACCTATTAATTTTACTGCTTGTAAACCTCTCTACTTGAAAAGAGGGGAGGTATTAGATCCAAATAACTACATATTATTAACATTACAGTCAGCCACTCCAGAATCATGAACACACATAAAGATGGCAAGAATCCTGTGGGTGAGGGGAGTGGCTGGGAGAAGTCTCCTATAAAGGTAAGCAGGTATATATTGGACCTGTTTCTTTGACATACCCCTATAATTAAACATTCTTTAGACACTAATTTTATATTCATTGCATCAAAATAAAACGCTCAGGTTTCCAACCTTCTTTAAGAAATAGTCTTACTTTAAAAACTGAATTTATATTTCCTAAATAATATACAGGTTTACTTTCAAATTTCCATTTCAAAGAATCGGTTAATTCAAGTGTAACCTATAAAAGCTACTTGTCATCCAATCTGACTTTATCAAAATGTGTAGGGGGAAAAGCAAATTAATTTTCTACTATTAAAGTTTTAACAGGAGAAACAGGTTCACATCAGATGAAAGCTTCCATTCTTTCCAGGTTTTATTCTATCTGTCCCTAGCATACAAATGAAATTATGGCAAAAATGTAATAGGTTCATCAGAYTCACAAAGATCAAAATTACAGTTACTTGGGTGAACTCTGGACTTTGATCAATGACTCAGGAAAAAAAGTATTTCCAGAAAACAAAGCCTCTATTTTATCTTAAATCCTTCTGGATAAGTGTCAGACAATCCTCAAAGGTAGCAGAGTTTTGGTAAGGTTTCCTCTGCATTATCCTAAGCTGCTTTGATTTATCTGAACTTTTGAGGGTCCAGTGGCTCTTATTTCCTTGATGAATCCTATTTGGCACCCAGTTTGCTGCAGGAGGCACAAGTTATGGGTCTGCATAACTGTGCAAGTCCTCCCTGTGGACTGGCAAATCAGGAGGAACAGAGTAGCCTTGTTCCTTGTCTTGGTCTGGTAGCTCAAACAGGACTCCCAATTCTCAGCATATTGAAATTTCCTTTAACGGGAGAGAAAATAATGATTTAAGTGTTCTGCAAGGGGAACTTAGCAGCCTCAGTTCTATTATCTTTCATTCTCTAGATGCTCAGCATAAAGTATACACCAGTCACAATAAACATTTTTCTAAGAGATTCATAAAAAAGAAAAAGTACCAGCCTTGAGCAAACAGACAGTGAAAGTGTCCAGGTGCTTGCTTACAGTAAAGGGTGCAGAAACACTGGACAACAGTCACTGATCAGGAGTCTGTCAAAAGGTCACATAACCATGGTGTTTCACAGCTGTGAAAATAATGTTCAGTAGAAAAATACAAAATAATACTATATTCCTAAAATCAGTGGAGTAGCAAAGAGGGAGTAGAGACCTGTGAACTAGAATCCCACTAGTGCAAAAATATGGAGATGCCTCATTTCTCTTCGTGTAACTCGGGACCTCCTCATACCATTCTCTAATTCCTCTGCATCATGAATGGTCAGAGACATATCCCTGACCCTGACTTTATTTCGGATTTCCACACAATCTGAGCCACCAGTAAAAATTATGCCTTTTACAAATGTGGGAGATACATGAGTCAATCACTTAAATTGCCTCACATTTTAGAAGCATCAAGTTTCTTTCCAACTGAGGAAAGGGAACTAATTAAATTAAAACCAGACCAAACAAAAAATAACTCCTGAAGTTTCATCATAGTTTATTCTTCTCCCTTTCCCCTTCCCCCCCCCTTTTTTTTTTTGAAACTCCAGTGATTTAAAATAATCTATGACTCATCCTAAYTGGCTGTACAAGTGAATGTGTATAATTCATTTTGATGGAAAACTCCCTAAGCAGCTCTAATCTTAAACAATACAGAATATAATACAATTGCAGCAGCCAACAAATTTCATTATGTCATTTTAAAGATGTGGTCACTATACTTCTTTTTTTTTAATTAAAAACGGGGCCAGCAAAACTCCAACTAAATCTGAAAAAAAAAAGCTTCTAAAGTCTGATAATCATTCTCATAAGAACTTGAAGTTAGATGTTTGTTTTCAGTATTTACAGAATTTAACAGAGTGCAAAAAGTACTTAGAGAGGCACTGGTCTGGCAAAATCACAGGACAGATTCAGCAAGTTCTGAAACTTGACATTTTACACTTGAATAAGTGTTCAGATGAACCATTGATAATCATGGCTAATTATCAGGAGTATTATGAACTTTACTAATATAAATAGCTTAGGTGCTGAAACTACAGGACAGTTTCATATTCATTCAAGCTGAATTAAGATCTATGTTAATGTAAGCTCTTATACTTAAACTACAGTTAGTTTCAAGTGTAGTCTGAATGAAATTTAAGCATTTAAGACTAGCCATGCTGTTACCAATGTTTCAAATCCTAATAGATGCTATTGCAAACACACGTGCTGTCAGTCACACTGATATCAAGTATAATTAGCACGAGAAAGCAAACTATCCTTCCCCATAGTTCATGTATAGAGTAATAAAGCAGAATTTAAAAAAAAAACACTCCAAATGAGAGCACATAAAGAACATATTAACAGCAGGATATAAACAAATCTCAGTGATGCTCTGGAACAGGCTTCAAATCCAACCACAACTGGCTTTAGAGCAAGACTTAAAGGCCAGAGAGAGTGGATCCTTCCTTGGATTTTGTATCATTGCTAGTATGTCACAAGCTGCAGTTTTTCTCAGTGCCCAAGCCAAGAGCATTATGGGGCTTCGAGGCCTGTGACACCTTCTACATGCCATTTGTGTGAAAGCTCTTCTCTTCCTCTCAGACTAATTCAGCATCCATATGTCTTTTGTTGGCATGTAGAATATTTTTGAAAGAAAAAGAAAAGAGGGAGGGAGGAAGAGAGGGAGAGTTCTCCCATATTAGACAAGGTTTCTCTTCCCCCATCCCTTGTTCCCTGTATCTTTCCTTTCCTAACCTTTTCTTGACCTAAACAAGTTTGACAGATGATGGTACTAGAGTGAGAAACTATCTTTGCGACAGTTGACAGACAACATCTTCAATCAGTAGTGTCAGTAATCAATATCCTGAGGATCATTCACAATAAAAAAGTAGAAATATCCCTTCAGTCCAAAGCTAAGGAATCAGATTTCAGATTTTCCATAGGCTGCTTTCCTTGGCAAGTAAATGGTCTAAAACGAACATTTAAAACAGGGGTTCATGATCCTTTATGACAGGCATAAGACTAAAAGCTTAGATTGAAGTACACCAAGAGTCCAGATGATATCCACAGGAACTCCCTCATGGAGCCAGCAAGGCTATTAGTAAACGCTAATATCAGATTAGGTCAATTGAAACAGAGAATTAAAGACTTCTTTTAAATAAATGGATCTCAATTTTTCATCTGTATGAGCTATTTAAGAACCATTAGCCAATTTTCTTATACACATATGTATAGCAACATAATGAAGGAAGGGTTGGTTGCTTGCTGTTTACTTAAGAAAAAAAAGAAACTATGCATGTCATGTAATCCATTATCTTACATAGAAGTACAATTAGCTGCCTATTGATCCAGTAATACTGTTTAACCTCCAGCAACAAAGACAGACACGGGATTAGAAGTTTAAGATTCTGATGGAATATGTATTTTCTATCTAGAGCTATTACCTCCGAGCAGCAACTGGCAAACCAATAATCTTTTTCACCAGCACTGAAAATAAATTCAGCCAAGGACGGTAACCGGCCAACCATGAAATTGTGCACTTAAGCAGACTTCACACTGACAACAGAAATGCCAGATGAAATTTATATAGGCCTGCTAGTATCACATCTGCTGAGTCTTATTTTCCAGAATCTTCTTACCCCAAATCCATTTGTAATGAAAGCAGCAGTCTATCCATTTGCTGTATCAATGTCACTTTTCAGCCTTATATTGATCAAATTCTTGTTCCCTAAAGTTTAAATAGCAGAAATTATTCCTCTCATTCCAAACTTTTAAAGGAAAGGTGGCAGCTTACATTATGTCTGAATGTCAGGAACAAAATACCTACCTCAGAGGAACTACTGTACTACTTTGTCTGTATTTTGGGGATCTGTGATAAAGCAAAATGTACTAGAAAGCAACATGCTATGCAAAGCTGGAACACAAAAGATTTATTTTATGAAAAACAAAGTATGCATTCATATGTTCAATTTAAAAATATACTCTGTGTTAATACATTCATATAACTAGCAAATATTACTTAGATAAGTAAACATGGTGTTAAAAAAAAAAGCAAATCTTTTTCTAAAAAAGGGGGTGTTGGTTGCATGTGATTTGTTTTGGTTGAGTTTGTAATGTCCATTTTAGCATTTGCTTGGAACACAGGAAAAACCTTCATATGAATATTGAATAAATGCTGAGTTATCTACCTCACTAATCTGAAACAATAACCAAGAAAATTACCAGTTTTCTGAAAATTATTGTTTTCTTGAATCCCATTTATACTAGCAGCATCATAATATCCATAAGATTTACAGAGGATATGGGATGCTACATCTTAAATTACATACAAGGTTAAGGCAACATTTTGCCATTCAAACATAATGCAAATGATGTGTGAAAGATTTAATATAAAAACAGCCACAAACAAGTCTATTACAGTGAATAAATATATCCTGAACGAGGTTTTCTCCCTTCATCCCCACAACATTTAGCGCCTCTAAGAAGAGCCAGTTTTACTTATATGCAATTGTAATTTTCCTACCCCCCCAAAAAAAATCTTTTACCACCTAAGTTCAGTAGTCACACATCTAACTACCCACACAGTATGCACGAATTTGACATTCTGACCACTTTCCAAAATTAACTCTGAAAACAGCAAGTACAGCTTTACGCCTCTAACTCTGCAAGTTGTAGCATCTCATCTGGGCATCTGCTGCGACTACAGAGAGCATCATGGAAGCCAAAGGGTCTCCCTTCACAGGCAGCAATCCACCGTTTCCCTCACCCAGCTACCAGCATGTACATGCACGCATGCACGCATACACACACTTTATCAATTGCCAGACCAAGGTTGCAGAAAAGAGAACACTGTTCTGAAATCTTGACCCACTGGACCAGATCAAGCACAATGGACTGCCAGGTTTTATTCATTTAAATTGATTTTATGCTGCCTTATATTACCAAGGAGCCAATCCATTTTGAATTATATTTTATGAAGTGAATTTGGTAGGAACAGTTTCCAGCCCTGCCAAACTCAGCACAGTATCTTTCTTGGTGGAAGTATTCCTAGTTACTTGTCACCTACGTACCATAAAGATCCAAGCTGAAATCTATGCTCTAGACAAAAAATGGGAGTAAAGGAACCAGAAAGTATTACTTGCTTTTTCATTATAGCCACAAGCAGCTCAGATTACAGTCCAGGATTAAATAGCCCTCCCAGAAAATCTTCATTTCCGTATTTTGGACAGGGAGCAAAGCAGTCTAAACTGTCATTGGTGCTCCTCCCAGGTCAGTAAAACAAGTTTTTATTTAGCTTTTAAGTTGGATAAAGAGAAACCATTATCATGAATGTTAGTTTTTTGCACTTGAGCGGAGCTAGTTACCGTATGACTAGGGAAGTCCAGCCTATTAGCTGAAATACCGTTACACATGCA
This sequence comes from Apteryx rowi, assembly GCF_003343035.1. Classification (NCBI taxonomy): domain Eukaryota; kingdom Metazoa; phylum Chordata; class Aves; order Apterygiformes; family Apterygidae; genus Apteryx; species Apteryx rowi. The sequence continues at coordinate 458,688 of NW_020449363.1, read as the reverse complement.
TAGTAAGAATCCATATGTAGCCTGTACTTTTTCTGTAATCCCTAGCTGTTGGCTATGGGTAACTATCTCATTCAGAGTGTGACAGTTTGGTTCCCTGATCCAGAAGCTGTTAAAGCCTGGATCATTACCCCAGCAGATTTTGCTATGCTGCCAGCAGAATTGAGTGTGGGGAGTAGCCTTCCTTCTCTATGTCCCAGCTGATTTGGAGCGAAGATGGAAGTCTCATAGGGGACTGCACTGTGATCCATACTGTGGATAGCTTGAGCATGCTTTGCATTCTTACACCTTAAATAGCCATAACATAGTCATCAATAGTCACCATGACCTCATTCCAAGGATATTACTAAGCAACAAACTCTGATAGTCTTGGAAATGCCTTTCAGTATACAAATCTTCATACTAAATTTCAGTAAACCCATTAAACACATGTCAACACTGGCACAAAAGTATACAAACTATTTTAAATTGGCTCCAAGCATATTCTTAGTAGTGTAGACAGGAGCTAGTTGGCACAGAGAGAGCTAGATGGCAGATAGAGCTCTGTTTCAAGAAGGGATGTCATTACGCTTGCATTATCCTCTGCAGCTATCACAATATTGAACTTTTATATGGCCTCATTCAAACATCTGTAACAGCAAAAACAATTTACTACAACATCCTATACTAATCTAAGATAAGAAGGGGAAAATATTAATAACCTATACCAGGCCTGCCAGTTGGTTTAGTGCTATTTTTAAGTGTTTCCACTGACACATTCATGTAAGTGGGACACTGCAGTCAGCAAAGTGATGCTGATATAAAAGAGAAGGCCATCAAGGCAGTAAGTAGCCATTGCCATTTCTATTATTACTCACTAATAGAATTTGCAGTCTAAAAATGAAAAGACTACCTTTAATTCTTGGTCCAAATTCTATCACCTCCCTAGAACCTTCAGAAGAGGGTGTATTTCTAATCTTTCTTGGCTCCATCTGGTGTAGTCCATCTCTGGCTGTCAGAATAACTCCCTCACTCCATCGAGCTGCAAGATTCCTAAGGGACTAGTAATTCACACAGGAGTTCCTRCTAGTTAACATGTATTCACACCATCAGCATGTTACCCATGACATTTGTGGGGCCATATGCAACAACAAAAACAAAACAAAAAAGGTCACCCATAATTTAAAGTAAAAATTTCTAAAGTTAGAAGACAAATAGTGATAGTTGATATGTGCAGAATGTTTCATAAACCAAACAATTTTATTTCCACAGCTTTGGCGAGTCCCTTCTTTCTTTCATTCATAGCGAATACTTTCACAAATTAAAAAAATATATATATCAATAAAACACTCCCCACTAACTCAGCATAAGCTTATGAAGACCTTATGTCCACGAGATGGTAGAGTTCAGAATCCTGCAAGGAGGGGAAGAAAGCAAAAAGCTAGATCACAACCCCTTCAGGGGAGCACACTTCAGCCTTTTCAGGGACCAGCTTTGAAGAACCCCATGGGATATGGCCCTGGAGTTTGGAAAAGGGGTCCAAGAGAGCTGGTTGATATTCAAGGATCACCTCCTCTAAGCTCAAGAAGGGTCCATCCCTACAAACAGGAAGACAAGCAAAGGTGACAGGAGGCCTGCATGTACAAGCAAGGGGGTCCTGCCTCAACTAAAACAGAAAAAGGAAGGCTACAAGAGGTGGCAGCAGGGACAAGTGACCCAGGACACTCTCCTAGCATACAGGGTGGAGATTAGGAGAGCTAAAACCCACCTGGAGCTGAAACTAGCAAGGGACATTAAGGGCAACAAGAAAGGCTGCTAGAAGAACATAAGCAGCACAAGGGAAAATGTGGGCCTGCTACTAAAGGGATGGGAGCCCTGGTGACACAGGACACCGAAAAGGCAGAGGTACTGAATGACTTCTTTGCCTCAGTCTATACTTGTAAGACCGAACCTCAGGAATCCCAGGCCACGGAGACAAGAGGGGGAAGTCTAGAGCAATGAAGACTTATACTTGGTGGAGGAGGATCAGGTGAGGGAACACTTAAACAAGCTGGACAGACACAAGTCGATGGGCCCTGGTGGGATGCACCCACAAGCGGCTGCAGGAGCTGGCCAGTGTCATTGCAAAGCTACTCTCAATTATCTTTGAAAGGTCACAGCGATTGGGAGAGGTTCCTGAGGAGGGGAAGAGAGCAAATGTCACCTCTATCATCTTCAAGGAGGAGGATCTGGGACACTACAGGCCGGTCAGCTTCACCTCCATCCCTGGGTAGATGATGGAACAACTAATCCTGGATGCCGTTTCCAGACACATGAAAGACAAGAAGGTTATCAGCAGGAGTCAGCATGGATTTATGCAGGAGAAATCATACTTAACCAACCTGACAGGCTTCTATGATGAGAAGACTGGCTTGGTGGGTGAGGGCAGAACAATGGATGTCGCTTACCCTGACTTTAGTAAGGTTTTTACACTGTCTCCCATAACATCCTCATAGGCAAGCTGAGGAAGTACCACACAGGTAAGTGGTCAGTGAAATGGATTTAAACTGGGTTGAACTGCCAGGCTCAGAGGATTTTGATCAGCAATACAGCATTCAGCTGAASAACAGTCACTAGTGTTGCTCACCAGGACTCGATACTTGATCCAATACCGTTTGACATCTTCATTAATGACCTGGATGATGAAACAGAGTGCACCCTCAGCAAGTTCACAGTTGATGCAAAGTTGGGAGGAGTGGCTGATACACCAGGTGGTTGTGCTACTATTTAGAGGGACCTTGACAGGCTGGAGAAATGGGCACAGAGGAACCTCATGATGTTCAACAAAGTCCTGCACCTGGGAAGGATTAGCTGCTTGAATCACTACAGTCTGGGGGCCAACCAGCTAGAGAGCAGCTTTGCAGAGAAGGACCCGGGGGTCCTGGTGAACAAGCTGAACATGAGCCAGCAATGCACCCTCACAGCAAAGGCAGCCAACAGCATCTTGGGCTGCATTAGGAATAGTGTTGCCAGGTCAAGGGAGCTGATCCTTCCTCTCTACTCAGCACTGGTGAGGCCACATCTGGAGTGCTGTGTTCAGTGCTGGGCTTTCCAGTACAAGACAGACAGGGATTTACTGCAGTCCAGTGAATGGCCACAAAGAGAATTAAGGGATGGAGCATCTTTTTCTCATGAGTAGAGACTGGGAGAGTATAAATACCTGATGGGAGGAATATGTCAAGAGGACAGGGCCAAACTCTTCTCAGTGCTGCCCAGAGGCAGGACAAGAGGCAAGGGGCACAAACTGAAACACAGGAAATTCCACCTGAACACAAGAAAAAACTTCTTTACTGTGAGGGTGGTTGAACACTGGAGCAGGTCGCTTGGTTGTCACCAGGAGCTGGTGACATCGCCGTCCTTGGAGATATTCAAAAGCTGACTGGACATGGTCCTGTGCAATCTGCTCTAGGTGACACTATTTGAGCAGGTGGGTTGAACCAGATATCTCCAGAGGTTCCTTCCAACCCCAACTGTTTTGTGACTCTGAATATATCTAGAACTAAAACATTACTACTTAAAACGAAATCAGAACACTAAATACAGGAAAAATAAGCAGATTGGTAATTTACATTAAATATTATTTTACCTTTGGATTTTATATATTTGATTAACATCGCTACTGATTTCTGGGAATTAACATTCCCATGACAGTGCTATTAGTATTCTACAAGACACTTCACCATATTTCATCATTTATAGCATTTAGTATAAGCAGGGAAATAATTTCAAAGGAGCTGGCTTTCTATAACATCAAATCTTTATTTACCTTATACCAGGTTATAAGGTAAATAAACAAACTCTTGCAACCATTACTGTTTAGACACACCTAGCATTCTTAATTTTTTGAGTCTCTGACTTGAGAAGCTCAGTTACAGAAGTTTTCAGTGCTCACAACTGAAAATTTTATTTGGAGCTGTGCTTCAAAAATAATGTTCTATATAATGCTGCATACTCAGGGAAAAAAAAAAGAAACACAGTTCCTCTGTCTCATATTGGATACTTACATTAAAAAGATAATTTTCACCTTGTTTTTAAAAAGGAGGAACTGAGGAAAAAGAACCACCTCACTTCACAGGAGTGTCGTGAAATAAATACCCATTTGCACAGTATGTTAAATCCTTCAGTCTCAGATTAACAACATAAAGAAAAAAAACATACATGAGAAGGAGTTAATAGCTGTTTCCACAGCAGAATCAAATTGTATATATATAGTCTGTGGCTCCTCGTTGAGCAATAAGGATACGGCATTTTCATTAACTTAACATCGCCCAGCCTGTGTACTGAATGAAGAAAAGAACATCCTTCAAAATTAGTATGTGATCATGTAATAAAAAACTACTACAAATTTAAGAAAAAAAATAACTGAGGAGCTGTTGAATACAGTGTTTTCATAAGCCAGATTTAAGGTCTTTCGCATATACATTTAGAATACTTTTAACTCTAACCAGTTAAACCAGAAGCAAAAATTAAATATTTGGGGGAGAAAACAAACAAACAAAAAAAAACAAACAAAAACCCCTTAAACAGATAAGAGTCAAGGTTTGTTCCATCAAAATTCATATATCTCCAAAGATTACATTCTTAACTTTCTGTAGAAGTCAGTTTTGATACTCCTCCCACCAGGTTTTTAACTCTCACCACATCTTCAAAAATACAAATGTCAGACTGGCATATCAAGTGCCATGTCCTCTACTTGATTAGAAGATTAGTAAATTGACTTCTCATTGCTGGATGAAGAGAGAAGACAACAATTGTTTTTCTCTCATATGATCAGGCATTGAGTAAATTTCAGCTTGAAATCTTCTGAATGTACCTGATTGCTGCCAATATGATCTGGAGCTTCCTGATCTAAAGATAGCAAGTCAGAATCATACAGGTAAAATTTCTAGGATCTAGCTTTCTGCTTCTGGACACCCAGTCTGACCTGATGCTCTATTTTCAGCTATAGGAGGGACTGGTGCTCAGAGAAGTGTAAGGCACCTTTCAAGATTCATCCTGTGTATTATAATTTTTTGTCCTTGTTTGTGGTTGGGAGTCTCTCTGATCCCTGTGCAGGCCATCGTCTGAATCCCTGAGGCATATGATTTGATTTTCCTTACTATCTTCCCTACGCAGAGCTACAGGTTAACGCTGTGGAATTAAAATGGAGGTTAATGTTCTACTACTCATGTGTAAGCATAAAGGGGAGGCATGATATGGAGGAGGAATGAATTTATCCTCATATTGAGAAAGATTATACATCCTTAATCACCTTGAGCAGCACTTCACTAAAAAAGCTTGAAATTCAAATTTGATACACAGGGAAGCCATAATTTTCTCTAAAAGAGCAGAATAATGTTCTTTGTACAGCACCACAAACATCCTTTTATATTATGATGGGTTAAGGCAAGTCTATTTTGATTCTCTAAATATTGTTGGCAGAAGGCGGTTTCTCTAGAAACTCTAATGAAACTGCACAGTATTTTGCTCTAATGCTTTTTCCCAAACCACTGCTCAGAAAGAATGTGGGATGCTGTGTTCTGTAAAATCTGTGGAAAGAAATCCTATTAACTTTGTCAGATTGAACCTTGCTGTTGGTATAACTAAATTTCTCCCCTATTCAGCCTGACTTTAACAGCAGGTCAATTTCATTAACAGCAATAGGAAGGGCAAAAATAAATAGCTGACACTGTCTCCATTGGGACACACCAGTTGCATCACATCTTGTAGGGACAACTTTTCTGAATTTTACCTAGGGAACAACAATACAGCATTAGGACCTGGCATTTACCACAGTACATTATTTGGCCCTCTTTAATCCATCCAAATTCCATTATTTGTTTTCAAGTTTAGAACATCTGATGCACTTAAAGGAGTTTTAAATTATTAATTTTGCTGACATAAATGACAAGCTATATTGATAAAGGTAAAAGATATGACAAAAACAAGATGCTGGAGAGTGGAAAAATTATGATATGGGAGAAAAAAATACAAAAAAGAAAGAAATGTTGCATTTTAGTTCTATTAAATTATCATGCATTAACTATATTTTAAAAATTTAAAAAAAACCAAAACAGTAACAATGGTTATGTCAACCATAACTATCAAGTCAAACTAGTCCAAATAAAAACTAAATGAAGACACCTGGAATCAGTTCCCCTCTTTAATGACATCAGGGATACTGAAAACACAAAACAAAACAAAGCAAAGAGATGACTCGCTTATAGTAGCCAAAGGAGCATTTCCAAAAATACCTCAGAAGATCCTCTCATTTGAGAAAGTAACCAGAATGAAGTGCTTGAGCTGGACAAGAACAACGGCACAAGAAGCAGAGTTGAGATTAAAATGCTCAAAAGATATCCAGCAAGAATGCATGATGTCTATTTTTAGCTCAGTATGCTTGAAACTCACAGTTGCCTACAGTTTTAGCTTCTCATACTACTTGCCTAAAAAGTGTGTGGAGGTGTTTTGAGATTACTAGTTTCTGAATGGTTTGTTTAGGTCCTTAAGTACACTATGAAACTGTGTGTATTTCTTTATCAACTGCAGTGTCTCACATTCTTAAAAACATTATTAAATTTACTATATGGAGACAGATAACACGCCAGATACCAGTCAGTGAATGAGTCTACAGGTCTGGGAACTAGAGACTGCAATATACTGTAAGGGGTCTTAAGCAGATTTTGCCATTCAGCAATGCAATGACTATTCCAACATGAAAGACATTTTCCTGTCTCCAGTCCTGATCTCTAGTTTGGAATCAAGCTGGTACATTTTGCAGCTTGCTTTTATGCTTCTAATCCTGATTCTTATCACATTCTTTTTTTCTTCAACACTTGTAGCAGAAAAGAGTTCAGCACGAGAGTCCTTTTATGAAATAAAATTACAGTACARGCTCCAGAACAGAACAGGCCCTAATCTCTGGCTGTAAGAAATTACAACATATAATAAACTAACCCCTTCCTAGGAATGAACATTTGGCTATGGTTTGGGAACATGAAAGCATAAATGTTGTAATTGGAGAGAAAGAAAGATCTCACACCATGCAAACACTCTATAATTACAAGGCAATACTGAGCAAATCTAATCATTATCAGGAAAATAAAAGCTCACTGGGAGAAAAATTTGTGAGGAATATGACAGGCCACAAGAGAGGCACCTCTAAGTCCATCAGCAGCAAAGCAAGACCAAGGAAAACACAAGCTTGCTGCTGGATCAAGGTGGAAGAGCTCACGATGAAGGAAGGTCATGAAAAAGACTGAAGTATTGAATTTCCTCTTGCCTTTGCCTTTACAGGTAAGGTCTGTTCTCAGCACTGTTGCTCCTGTACCCGACGGCAGAGTGTGAGGCAATGAAGTACTACCCACAGCAGAAAACTGAGGCCAGAGGCGAAGACCCCTCGAGCAGACGGGACATATGTAGGTCCACAGGACTGCAAGGGAAACACTCAAAGGCATTCAGACAATTAGCCAACATTGCTGTGAGGCCACTATTAACTTTCAAAATTTGTACCTTTGTGGTACTACTAGTATTACAAAAGGTAGTTTGCAAGGACGAGGGAAAAGGAGGAGCGAATAGTCAGAGTGAGAGTCAAGTCCAAAGATTTCCCATGTGAAATTGGACCAAGTATTTAACAACTCCAGAACCTGCTTCCCTCTGTCTACGGGTAGTACACCAACACTAGTCTTGGTGCTTGATGCCAGACAGCATTGCCATAATACAAAAATAAAACACTGCAGGAATCTGCTCATCGGCCATAAAAGGCCACCTTTGTCCTGTACTACGATCCTAATGTATCATGAAGCATTTCCATAACACACACCTACTGTCAGGGTATAGATGGAAAGAGGTACTACAGAAAGCCATGGGACAGGAGGTCAAGGTATGCACCCACACAACAGAAAGCCCAAGCTTTTCTAATGGGTGAAGTAAGGCCCACAGAGAAACAAGAATTCTTATTCCTTTATAACCTAGCTGGGATTTTTCCAGAAATTCTAAAAGCCCTGGGGGGAAAAGGAGCAGACCCCCCCGCTCCCCCTTCCTTACAGATTCAAGGTTTCCTCTGCTTTTTAGATATGCTCCCACATCTGAAGTTCTGACAAGAACTGGAACATCTACAGCACAGACTCAGTTCCTGAAACCAAAGTTCATTTACTTCTTTCCAGATGAGGAATGTAATATACATAATTTAGTTAACACACAAAGTACTGCATTAGAGATGGAACTGGGCTGCACATTAAGGTACTTAAGTGCACTGTTCCCCTGTGGATGCAGCTCTGAAGATGGGGTGGCGAGCAAAAGAATAAAGTGCCAAAAATAGGAAGCATCAGTACTGTTGAATTATAAACAAAAGGAAAGGGAAACAGTATGCAAACAGAGACGTGCTGGCTTAATGCAGATATAGGAAAAAAAGATTTTAGAGAAAAATGAATTTGACATCCATCCATATATTATGCATATCACTGCACAGTGTTAAGGATCACTGTAATCTGGAATATGCATGTTAGGTTATCATTGTAAACATCTGATTCTTGAATATTGCTTTGTCACCATATATACAGTGCCATTATTACAGATTGGCTAGTTATTTTTACACATTTCAAAACATTTCACAAAATTTTTTGTATTTTTAATAGCTACATACCATGATTGCCTGAAACTGTAAATACAAAGCAAAATAATTGTGTTTGAAAGGAAAACTTTGAAGAACAGGAATACAATAACACCAGTTTTAGCATTCCTCTAAAAGGGATTGTAGTGTTCATTGGTATTTGACACATTTCATAAAATGTTATTTCCAATATTAAAAAAAAAATTGTGTTTGGGAAGAAGCAGAAAAAAAGGACAGGAAAAAAAAAATCAGATTCTCTCTCAAACCTGCTTTTTATTCCATACTCTAAGTATCTATTCCCAGAATCTCATATCTCAAGCCCTAATGTACATACATAATCCTTCAGAATATCTGTAAAAGAGCTCATTTTTCTGCAGGAACTCCCCATCCGAGTTTCCTGGAACAGTCTTACTTATATGTCTGAAAACTAAGGCAAAAGTAAAATATGGAAGAAAAGTCCCTATGTTCCCATACACCCAAGTATGGATTTGATCTGCAAGGCTGTATATACAAGTATTTCTGATAAAATGCACTAGGCTTAGTCACTTATTAAATAATAGTGCAGTGTTTAGCACCTCCATTCCACTTTGTTAGGTTCAGATATCTCCAGAAGTTTCATTTAACTATTAAAATTTACATACATATTCTAGGCACCAGAATCCATTCACATTTTATCCAATGACTTTTTAGTCTGTATCAGTCTTGCCGTTTTACTTTAGTCAGCAATTGCATACTTCCCACTATTCTACTTGATTAAGTAGGAGTCAGGTACAACTTTGGTAGCCTAAGTGTAACTGTAAGCAACTTCTGCAGTTACTCATCTTCTGCACTTTACTCAAAACAGATAATTCACAAAAAGATACAAAGATGCTCTTTTCATTAATAACTCTAGCAGAGCATTCACCTCTCCCTTTTTAATATGTGAGCATGTGCAGTGCTTATGCATATAAACATAAATAAAACATCATTTAACTTTCATTGTGCTTCATTATGCTTTTTTCTTTGAGTTTTGGAGCTCAGAGATTTTTTTTTTCCACTTAGTTTTTAACTGAAGAGTTCTTTAAATTAGATATAATTAAGGAACACAGACAAACAAAAAACAAAGAAGAAAAGCAACATGGAGTAAAATTCAGTATTGATGCTAGTGATAAGGGAAAAAAAAGGGCATGTGTTGGAAAAAGAGGGTGAAAAAATATTCATAATTTTGAAAACTGTAATTGCAGGAAGCCTCCATAGAAGGAAAAGTCAGTCTATTCTAAATCTCACAAGAAGCAGAATGGCAATATTTTTTTTTTTTAAATCAAATTCTTAAAATACTTTAACGATCTTGTATTTTTATTTTGCAGCTAATGTGTAGGTAACTGAACCCCAACTACACAATTTGCATCTATAAATACATACAAATTATATAATACACATATTTGAAGAAATTACATTACTTCCAAATCAGTAAAAAAAGTTACTGAAATGAGGTTATAGGGATGCCTGAAGTCAATATTTTAAAGGATTTTTGTTTGTTTTTGGGGGGAGTTTTCTTTTTACGCATAAGTAAGATTGCATTTGTTAGCACATTATTGATTCCTATAAGTAAGGGAGATGGAAATGGCATACTTATTCAAATGCTGCACTTACAAAGTATGTCTGTCAAACACAGAGAATAGGTCTGACTCGAAGAGGATTTCCGAAGAAAGCTGTTCTTCAAAAGGCAGCAGACACAACTGGACCCATAACTTCATCTTTGGATGCTGTGGCATAAAATGTTTGGGTAACAAACAGACCAAAGGCTGTTAATGATAAGAGGACACTTCTATCAAGAAGAGATTTTTTTATGGGCATTTCCAAAAAAGAGGTTCTAGTCTGCTCAAACTTTCACGCTGCCACTTTTGCTTCCTATGAGGAAGTAGCAGTACCAAGTATTTATCAAAAACCTGCCCAGGAGATGCTGGGAAGGGAAAAATCAACAATTACAGAGAAAACAAACAATCTGGACACAGAAAGCTCAATGTTCTGATACCACCCCCAACAGTTAAACAAATAAAATATTACCACATGTTGCTTCAACTTCATTTTGAAATATGCAAATGTTACAGCCTTTTTCACCCATTTATATCTTTTTCTTTCATTATTATTATTATTATTTACAATCAATAACAATTCAGGGCATTTGCAAGGGAACTCATGGTTCATTAAACCACGAGTACTGAACAACTAATGGTAACGGTGAGCTAACTCGATGGCTGGAGTCAGTGAGAACACAGCTCAGGTTGTCCACAGACACCCACCTTGCTGTCCACTCTCTCTCTCCTGCACCCACTTGGCAGGTAGGGAGTGCCCCACAGCCAGGAGCAACTCACCACTGGGCTCCAGCAATCAGCAGCTGCTAGAGTGTAAAGACCCAGAGGGCAGTGAGGAAGGGGAGCAGCAGAAGACAGACTTCAGGAGAGCAGCCTGCAGCCTGCGCAGGGCCTGGCAGGACCGACCCTGGGCACAGCTGCCCCAGAGGGCAAAAAGGCCCTGCAGAACTGGTCCACCTTCAAGAACAACCTCCTCAAAGCACACAGACAGCCCTTCCCCATTGCACAAGAAAACAGGAAACCTGCCAGGAGGCCAACTGGGCTGCACAGGCATTAACTATAAGGTCAAGCACAAAGCAGAAGCCATGGGGATGGCCTCCACCCAGCAGCACAGCAACACTGCTCCCACGTGCAAAGGGGGAACCGACAAGGCCACGGCCTCATGCTGGCACAGGCAACAAACMCAACAGGCAACAAGAAGGGCTTCTTCTCATGGGCTGCCAAGGAAGACCAGGGAAGACTCAGGCCTGCAGCTGAACACAATGGGCAACCGAGCAGTGAAGGAAGGCTGCGGTGCTCAAGCCTTCCCTGGCCTCAGCCTTCACTGACCAGCTCTACGCCCTCACCTGCACACCAAGGAGCAGAGCTTGAGGGAGCCAGGCACTGCCCACAGTAGAGAAGAACCGAGTCAGGGACTCCTGAAGGGAAGGTGGGCACATACTGCATGGGATGCAACTGAGGATGCTGAGGCAGCTGACTGATGTCACTTTGGGAAGGCTACATCCTCTGCAAGGAGCTTCCCAATGACTGGAAAGGGAAAAATGTTATGCCCCTCGACAGAAAGGGGAAGGCAGAAGAACCAGGAAACTAAGGGCCACTCAGACACACCTCAGGCCCCTAGAAGAAGATGCAGCAAATCCTCCAGAAAGCCCTTTCCAGGCACAGAAAGGACAAGCAGGCAATTGGCAGCCTCCAGCACAGGTTTGCCAAGCACAAATCCTCTGCCTGCCAAACTCTGTTGCTCCCTGAAGTCAAAGGGCTGATGCCGCGGGTGAGAAGAGAACAGTGAGGGCTGCTCACCTAATTTAAGCAAAGCTTTCAAAACAGCATTCCACAGCATCCTCAAAGCTGCATCAGGGAAATGCAGACTGGATGCATGGACTACAAAGAGGAGAAAAACCTTGCTGGAGCAACAGGCAGTGGTTCAAAGTCTCACTGGCAATCAGGTGTCCCCTGGGGTCAAATAGGGGGGCACATGCTGCTTAATCCATGCAACAGAGGCCAGGCCCATGGGATGAAACACCACCATCAAATTTGCAGCTGACACAAGAATGGGGGAAGCGGTTGAGACACTGAAGGATAGAGCTGCCATTCAAAAGACCTCGACAAACTTGGGGATAGGACCAAGGTGAACCTGCAAACTGCTACAGACCCAAGTGCAACATCTCACATGTGAGACAGAATAACACTCTGAAACATTACAGACTGCAAAAAAGGATGTGAGAATCTTGGTGAACAAGCTGAGAAGGATACCTTTTCAGGGTTAAAAGCTAACTAAAGACTAGGCTTCATTCACACAGGGAGTTAGAGAGAAGACAGAGGCTCTTTTCAAGGTGCACAGCGCAGGGAAAAAAAATAAAAAACGCAACCATCACAAATTGCAGCAAAGGAAATTCCAATTAGATAAAAGGAAAAAAAAATTCTTCAATTCCTTTCACACGCGTGGTGTAACGCTTGGACAAGTGCCCAGAATCTCCATCTTGTTGACATTCAACAGCCAACTGGACAATGCCCTGGTTTAAGCTGGACCAAAGTTGGCCCTGTTTGAAGGAGGCTGGACCATCAAAGGTCCCTTTAAACCTGAAGTATTCTTGGACCTTATGGTTATGTTCAAGCTTGCATAACTTATCAGTGGGAGACAATGTCCAAAATACCAGTGTTGGCCCACAGAAGTTTTCCTAAGACTTATGATTTGTTAGTCCTACTTTTATTCCAACCCTGATGAGTCTAAATGAGGCAATTTTTGGCTAGTTCCTGACTTGTGCGACTGAACATTATATTTAGCTTGAAATGAAATATGCCTTTCAAAAATAAGTTTTATTTGTTGTTTTGGAAAGTCAGGATGAGCAAATTGAAATAAAAATCACAAGCTAAATGTTACAGGGAATATTAAAAATCATATGAATTATGAACGTGTGCAAAGCAAATATGAAAACCTTTAGACCAGCTGTTAGCTAACATTTGAAAACCAAATAAAGCGAGTTTGGAAAATAATGCACCAGATGGAGGAAATATGTATACCCAGGGAATAAGTGTTTCTTTATCTGTCATTCCAACTTACTTTTGGACATGTGCTTATCAGCAGATAAATGCGAGTTTGAAGACTGCTTTACTGTATGTAGCAACTTGAAATGATGTATTCTTTGTCCTGGTCATTTTTTTTCCTTCATTGTAGGAAGGAAAAAATAATAGAAGAAAATACTACAAGCACCTTTATTTCAAGTATGAAGTATCTGCTTATGATAAACTATTATATATAATTATACTATATATATAAATGTAGGAGTCTTAAAAAATTAAATTAAGATTGTATATATATATATGTGTGTGTGTATATATATAAACACACACACATACCCCTTCTGTTTAAAATTAATCATTTCCTACATTTGGGATTTTTTGGATGAGCAGATTTAACTACAAACTATATAGAAACTGATTTAATTGGCAAGTATTTCAGATATGTCAGGCAGTTTTGCCAATACATGCTTAAATACAAAATGCATATGTTGAAAATGAAGCTGTCAAACAGCATATTTAACTGGAACCTGACAGAGAAAGTTGTACCAATATAAAATGTGCTAATAGACTGATGGGAAATAAAGATGTTCTAACTTAGTTCATGAACACTAGAAACAGGAGAATATTGTGGTTTTATTTTTCATCAGCACGCCTAGAAAATTGATAAAGAGATACTACTCTACACACAGAAATTAATTTTCTAAATATGAAAACTATATGAGGTCCTCAGTTGTTACAAATTAGTCTAGTTTTATAGTGACTTACACTGCCTTTTTCTTTTTCTTTTTTTTATTTTTTAATGCGTTACTGCTTCTAGGCCCAAGTTTTTCAGTGGCAAGTTTAGCAAACTTTGGCATATACCAAAAGTGTTAGTCATATGCACATATTGTCCATCTTAAATGAACAGCAAAATCTGGTGAACTTATTTGCTATCTGGCTTCTGTTACCACAAATCAAAAAATGCTTCCAGTGATATAAACTATATGGTAAGAACTATAGAAAAAAAACAGTGTATAAGGCAAACAAAAACTAATATACTTTCCCTCAGTGTTTTGTTAACCTAAGAATGAATTTCTGTGTTGTCAGTATAGGTTTTAATGTTGCGGCGAGATGAAATTAGCATCCAATGTATAGAGATAAAAAAGACATTTTTCCGTGTTTTGCATTATGACTGTGTAATGACTTTGTGTAATCACTGCAGCAAGTTGTGAAAGAGGCAGAAAATGAATAAAACCTGCCAAGTGCGCAGAGGATAAAGTCATTGCTATGAATTTTCAACTGTGCTGCACTATGTTATTTACTGCACAGTACAAACAGATGATGTTTAGTTCAGATCTAGCCAGAAAATAAACATCTTCCAGATCCAGATGTCTGAATGTTGAGAGAAAAAGAGTTAAAAAGCTGAGTTTTACAGTGTTCATATTTTATTTTTAAAAGCTTATTTTAATTTCTCATCCCCTAAGGCACTTTTCTCTTTTCCTTGACTGCTTTAAAGCAACCAAATGGTTTGAAACTTGTAGAACAAAAGCTGTTTGCACACTTTCATTCTCAGTTTTTACCATTTTTGGCATAAAACTTGACATTGTTACTTAAGAATAAGATTGCTCATTGCTCAGAACAAAAACACCATCACAAGAAAGCTAGGTAGGAGTCAGCCAGCTACATCCATTTCTCCCCTCCTCAAAAGCTTGGATCCAAATCCTTGACTAAGGAAAGAAAGTTTTCTTGCCTGGGTTATCTGTGACACACAGTTCAACAATAGCTACAGTGCAGTGATATTATGAAGCTGTAAGAAGGAGGACTTTCTGAACTATAAAATCTACAGCAACTCCATCAAAGTAGTGCCAAAGTTACATACAACTAACGTAAAAATCAGACCAGAATCAAGCGTTCAGTGGCTGTGGTTCATATGGAGCTAAAATGATTTACACCACCTTTTAAAAAAAAACACGTAAGCAGGCAGCAGCTCAAACTGAATTCTGAATCTCGGAACGAAGCAGAGCTATCTGTGATTTGGAAGCAAGCAACCCTATTAGGGATCGTCAGAGGTGTATTTTTAGCTTACTTCAGCTAACAGGTAAAAAACAAGTTTACAGTTTTCTCACCAGTCAGCAAGTCAGGCCTAGGCTTTATCTTGATCTGATAATTTGGATGAAAAATGCATACCAGTTGTGCAACAGCTATACAAAGTTAGCCTTAGGAAGAGAGAAAGGGGAAAAATAATGCAGCTCTGTCTATCTCACCTTTTGAACATGGGTCTAAAACAAACTGTTCTCTATATAAAACTACTTTACAGCTACACAGCTGGAGGTCAAATTTATGCTCAGGTATATATGTTTAAGGAAAGCTTCCAGGCACTGCAGAGAAGAAAATTCAGGCCTGCACTATGCTTTCACACAAAAATAAGCACTCACTCAGTGCAGTGTGGATGGATGAGGCACATCCCTGACCACATCCTCCATCAGAGGATGCTTCCTTTAATGTCACTCTGCAAATATAAGCTGACAAGTCAGCTATGTTACTTCCTAAATGCCCTGATGTTATGTTCTGCAGAGTAGTATGGGAGCTGCAGTCAGTCAGCTAGAGGCATCTGGGCTGCTGTAACATGGGTAGATAGTCTAAAGCTCATTGCACTTTTCTATTTGACATCCCAGGCTCCTGAAGTCAGTCTAAACCAAGCCTGTGCCATCAGCCAGTATTAGTCCTTTGTTTTTGTGAGCTCTAAATTCTCTCTGCGCTAGAGGAGGAAAGTAGGAGAAGGGGGAAAGATGGATATATATAGAAACATAAACAATTCTACACTTTTAACTGTTACGGATAGGATTCTGCCCAGTTCCTTCTCTCAGGATTCAGCACTGTGTCCCTATCGATAAGTTTCTAATCCCTCATGCCCCCTGCCTATCTTCCTCTGATGAATTAATGCTCAAAAGTCTCACTACAAAATTTTGTCCCCATCAGGATCAATGCTTGTGGAAGACTTATCATAAAGCAGTACAACACTAAATCTAAGTGGGGCTGTGATATTTATCCTTCAAAACAAGATCGAAGATATAGACCAGAGAGGTCAATGTAACTGCACTCCAATCAACCACCACCCTTCTTCCAGCAAAGATACAAAAAACAACAAACAAGCCCCACCCCCCACCCCCCCCAATCTCCACAACCCGTGTATTCCAAAACAAAAAGCCTGAACAATAAGGAACCTAACACTAAAGGATCATAGATTCAGGCTGGAAGGTCCCTCAGGAGATCTCTAGTCCAACCTCCTGCTCAAAGCAAGGTCAGCTACAAGGTAAGACCAGGTTGATCAGGGCTTTACCCAGCTGGGTCTTCAAAACCTCCAAGGTTGGAGACTGCACAACTTCTCTGGCCAACCTGCTCCACTGTTCAGCTGTCTTCAGGGTAAAAACACTTTATCTTACATTGAGTCTGAACCTTTCACTTAAACTTGTATCAGTTATTTTTTGTCCTTCTGCCATGCATCCCTGTGAAGAGCCCGGCTTCTGACATATTGTATATAAAATTCATACACAAAATCAGTCATGGTATAAAATATAATAAAGTCTGAAGTACAGACTGAAACTTTGAAATTTTCAAGTTGTGGAAGGACAGTAGTCTCCCACCTTCTCTTCCTAATAAGTTTTAAGAGAGGCCACCACTACATTTTGTGTAGTGCTTACTTTAAAAACATCGTCTTGAGCCCCACAGGAAATGATGGATGGAGAAACACCAAATTTCTGAAGACAAATTTGCCTGGCTTAAACATAAGGCTTCTCAGAAATAAAAGCATCTATAAGCACTTGATTCTAGCATCRAATTTGCTGCAGATTCAAAGTATAGGCAGCTTTGAACCTACATAATACAGGTGTTCTAAAGAGTACACTTTCTGGATTAAACTTTTAAGTTCCACTCCAAAGAGAACTGCAGTCATTTGTTACAACTACTCTGTACTTCTTCATGTTGCTTCCTTCGTCAGCACAGACCCTTTAGGCATTTTGTAAGTATTTAATTTATAGAGGACCTACAAAGTACCAAACCATTTCTTTTTTTCCAATGGAAACCAAAGGCAGACAGAACACCTTTTCCAACTTAATACAGAAAATCTTCAGCAGAGCCAGAAACTGAACCTACATTCCTCACTTTGTCAGGTACGCTGAAGGGCAACAGCCTGTTTCCCCTCTAGACCACACTACTACGTTCAGTTGGCATGAATTTTTGGAGGTCTGAGATTAAATGTTGCAGAAGAAACAAGGTCAGGAAAGAGATGTCTAATTATCAAATCAATAGAAGGACCAGTGACCATCCCTGTGGACTCCAATTACCTTCCCTAGATAATAAAAATTTCTGCTCAAAAAAACCCAAATTGAATGTTAAGAACGAAGCATTCTAAATGCATTACTGACACAAATGAAGTCAAAAGCAAGTTCATCTGATAACTCCAGAATATGCAAGCCAACAAGCCAATCGGTGGTGGTTCTCCACCTCCTTCCTCAATTTTTTCTTTTTTGAAGCTGGACACATGGTTCAGACTGGGAAGAAAAGACAGCCAATCAGACAAGAACATTAAATTAAATCAATAGTTATTAAATAGTTATTAAATCAATAGTTGCATACCAAAAATCTCACTCTATGAGAAGTCTTTCTGCTGATATACACAGATTAACATAGACATATTTTTATATAATTTTTTTCTTTTAAGTTTAAGAAGCACTGCATATGGGGCTTTCCATCAATAGCCTACTCTTGTTCCTTAGCTTTAATGGAACAAAAATATATATTATAATCAGCCATTCAAATAAAAATGGACAATTGGTAAAATAGTGCTATATAAATTCAGTTATTTTATTAACACTGTGTTTTGTTTTCAAAGTTTTTTCCACACATATTTATGAAAAACCCATCCAAGTTAGCCTGCTAGCACCACTCACAGCCTTTCACCCTCAGAAGACTTCTTATTCACAGTGGTCTTCTACATAGCATTATACAGTTAAGACTTCCATGATGAGCACATGAACTAGGGAGGGGGAATGCTTACCTCCATATAACCTAAATATTTTCCACCACAGAGAGAAATATGGGACAGGGTGGCATGTTACCACAGCTCTACCCTCACCAACACCTGATGGAGCGACAGTGCAGACTACAGCATGCTGCTTGCCCTTAGTAGACTTGACAAGTTCACACAAGTTCCTCGTATCAGGGAAAAGGAGAAGACAGTGGAACAGTGAACACTGAAGTTATGAGAACCATGGAAGCAAGCAGCAGCAAACGCTTGTTCGGTTCATGGAACCTCGCTTCTGTGCTGCTACTCTACGTGCCATTCAAACACACCGGCTTATTCTGCCAGGCAGCCTCGAAGGAAAAAGTACATATGTAGTCTCCTATTACTTACACATTTTTTAATTCGGTCTGGATTCTTCTTCTCACATCCTGAACAGAAAGAAAAATAAAGCAAACAACAACAAAAACAGATGCAGAGCTCTCAGTCTGTCAAACCAAACTACATAGCTCATTCAGTGTTAAAAGGTAACATCAATAAAGTACTCAGCTGCTAGAAAATTGTGCCAACTCCAGATCAGAAAGTGAATTTAAAAAGTTATTTTATCCCAAGTCTGCACAAAAGGTGAAACTTCAATAGAAAGGAAACCACAGACCTGTCATCAAAACTTAAATTTTAGTACACCCTGGCATACTTTTCCCTATGTAATGCTAGTGCTATATCATAACTAAACAGAGATAGAAAAGGGTAAGAATAGCAGTTTAGCAACGTATGAGGAACCAATTATAAACAGCTGATGTCAGCTTTGATGTTTCCTGGCCATTTAATTTCTGGTTACCCTAACTAAATCTGAAACACAAGACTGAAACTATTATAAGCTTTTACACAGGCAAAAAGGTCAGTGGAAACATCCTGACTTCAAAGTAGCAAACAGACATCATACCTTTAAGATGGTATGATCATATTCAATTAACTTATTAAGACATTTTTAATAGTAAAATAAGAGTTTAAAATCTGTCCTTATTTAGAGGCATCTGTCTAAAAGGAACCTCCAAACCTCTCATGAAATTGGATCTCTAAATTTGGATAAAATAAGTTATCTGCTCTTATTAATCCTCCACTACCCTCTTAAAAGGAGAAAATAAAAATCCCCTTAGATTACCTTTTTTTCTTACATTCATTTTTTTCATTTAGCAGTCATGTAATCAAATGAATGCATTTCACACTGGCTACATCATCTCTGTATGACATCTTTTATTCACTGTACTGAGTGATTAGATTAAGAAATTCCTTTCAACCGTTATGACAAAAGCCTAGTCTTTTATTGAGCAGATTCCTTCCACTGGTATTGTTCCCAGCTAATGTCTGAGGGTCAACAAAATTCCTCAGTACTTTACAGTTCAGAAACACCCATTTTTTTATGTATGGAAAAAGTATTTTCAAGCTTCTGAGGTCTCCAAAAAGCCCTGAGATCCTTCATTCTAGAGAATGGTGTCAACTGAACCCCAGAAAGCACAGCCTGCAAGAACACTAGTAGCAGCTCTGTAGCAGGGTACAGGCTTTCTTAAATTTGCTCGAAAAAAATATCTGTTAAGATAAAAACCACATACAGTAACATTCTCAAGGAATTTCACTTCCAATAGAACAACTTTACCTGGAACAAAAATGCTCCATTAAGTAAGCAGCTTTCAATACCCATTAGGGTAGAGCAAGAAGTGGATTAAAAAATATCAAATAATTGCAAAGCAGAAAGGTTTTTACTTGGCTGTTTCAAGTAGCGTGGCATTTGCTTTCAGCGCGTACGTTTTATTTTCTCCCTTGCTTAACAGCTTTGCTATTCAAAGTAGTGTTTTTCCATGAAAGGAAGAGGATTTGTTTTTAAAAAAATATACATGTTTTTACCACACAGTTAATCTTACATTGAAACAACCATCTTTACCATTCCCTTCTGCCACAGGAATTACTGGGTGAAATTGGCTGGCCTAGACCATACAGGAGGTCAGAACACATTGTCATAACAACCCTGCAATCGCTCAGTCTCTAGCATCCAAGAAACGGTGGTAACAAGAATATATTGTGACATTTTGCAGAGAGGTGGTTTAAATAGCCAGGGAGACTGCATTATCCTGGCGAAAGAGGTCAAAGCTGAGGCACATCGTCTGGTCAATCTCGCATAAAGTGCATTACAGTTGTTCATGCTAGTGTACTTTATAGATGCAGAAACAGATTCTTTTGCTGCTATCCTCATTCTGCAGCTCTTTACAAACAGCATATTTCAAATGATCAAATAAGCAGAAGTTTAAATTGCAGTATTAAAAGACCTGTAATTTCAGAGGTTTTTTGAAAGAGCATTTCTGAAGTAGGGTGCCCATCCCTGTAGGCAACAGCTGGTGATGGAAGAGGAACAGCTGGCTGCTGACAACAGTCACTGATCAGAGAGAGACTACAGCTTTTGATAAAGAATAGAAACTCCACCATTGCTTCTAAACACTGCAAATACTGCACTGGCAAGGGGGCCGTAACCGATTGCGTTGTTATAAATGTAGGGCATACCAATTGCTTGTAATAGAGCAAGAACTGTTCAAAAAAAGGACACTCATTTGAGTCCAAAATAGATTCTGGCTTTGGTCTAAAGACAAAATAGCTGTGTTAACACAGCACTACACCAGATATAACATACTAATAAATGGGCAGATACCAAATTTGGCTGTAGGCAGCTCTGAGCTTTCTATATCTTGCACTAATACACAAGTAAACACATACTTTGAAGTGTTTTCATCTGTCTGACGAAGTCCTGTTAAATCTGCAGCATACTCTTCCCGTTTCAGGGAGGCTGTACACAAGTACAGCTGTTGGTATACAAGCTCATTTAAAGCACATAATCACAGTGGCCAAATACCTACTTCTAGGTACTTTTACTTAAGGACAGACTAACAGCTTCTGAGCATAAATATTTTACTCAGTTATCCAAAACTTCCTGGAAAAAAAACAGATCACCTCAGAAGAGGCCCCAGAATTATTCACTAAGTTGGAAAATAGCCAAAAGAAACATTCATGCAATACATTTCTGTAATCAGAAACTACTTCATTATAATTTCTATTACCTAAAAGCTCTAACCACAACTTGTTGCTGGGTCTCCAACCTGCTCTGACAAGGGAAAAGATGTTCCAAGGCAAAATACTGTAGACTCCTGTGCAATACAAATATTGGCTTTGAGTCAAGCAGAAAGATTTGAATTAGAGTCTGGCAATATGAAGTGAAGTAGAAGTTCAGTTCCTTCTTATTAGTTTTGTGAAAGGCATCCAAATAATTTTAGAAACCAAGAAGTAGAACAGAAGTGGTTCACCTGACATTCCTAGCTTTTATTCATGCCTTTTCACACAGAACTATTTGAAACTTAGCCCTAACTATAAACACTCAATCCAAAATTAGATTATTCAATGGATAAACTGCTAAATATATTAATCCATTCAATCATCCAAATGATAGCTTGATATAAGCGATATCCTTTACACAACATGGACACTAGCCTTCATTTTAACCATCACTTCCACAGAGCCTAGAAGAACACATACTGAATGCCCAGAAGGGCAACAGAATTGAGCCTAAGCCCATCTGGTGAGGCAAGCAATTTTTTTTTTCCTTTTATAATATGCAATAAGGCTTCTGTTTTTTCAGTAGATAGTGTCAAAGGGACAGCAGAAAGTTTCTCTGAAATATAGTAAATACTTAAGGAAGACAGAGTCATTAGTTTATTGAATCAAAAAAAGAAAAAAGAAAAAAGAAAAAAGGCTTCTTGAAACAAAAATCTATTGAAAAAAGGCAAGCAGTAGCTACAAGTTCTGGAAGTGTTTCCTTGCCTCTCCAGTAACTGTAGATGCTAATGGTTTAGCTTTAGCATAGTGAGCAGAACTGATCGAACACCCTGTTCCCACAAGCAGCAATATGCCATGTGCCAACAAAGGCACAGCTAGTTTTAGCCACATTGTTTCCCTTAAATACTAAGTACTGATTTCAGAGCACCGAATGTAAAAATACACAGACAAAAAACATGCAATGAGGCATGTTAAGGGCATTCTAGAAAACATGGTATCCAGTGGACTCCAGGACCCAGGGGATTCCTCCTGCTGCTGCCGAAGCCCAGTTTGATGAACTTCAGGACCCAGGAGACCTCTCACACCCCTGTGCCATGGACGCAGCTGCTGTTGTCCCCCTTGCAGGCCAGGGTAACAAGACTGCACATGTATTCTAGAGACACGTACACACGCACAACCCTAACATGGCCAGCCACACAGACAGAGCAATGCCTTTACCAGCACTCCTGTAAACACCAGCAGTACATACTTGCACAAAAACACAGCCAAGCCTTGTTCCTCCTCTCAACAGGATTGAACAGGATTGAAGTTCACTTGGCAAAGYGCACACACCCCCTTCACTCTAGATTCACAAGCACACCAGCACTCAAGGATTCTTTGAATATCAGCATCGTCTGCAAGTCCATCTAATGCCCAGTCCCAGACTGGGCCCCTTACTCTGTCACTGGCTTAGGCCTTGAGTCTCTTGAGATGCAGGTCTCCTCCTACCCACCAGCTAGTCCTTTGCTACCTAATTACAGATAAATACACACATGCAGAAATGCGATTCATTAGAGAAACTTGTGCACACCCTGGTGTCTCCAGTTGCTGGTACCTAGACTAGGGGCCCTGTGAACTGGTGGCTGCTTCTCCAGTTGCTGGCACTCAGACTTTTCAACACATGCACCCATCCTTCCTCCAGTTGCTGACACTGAGACCTTTCAGTGCACACACAGAGGACAGAGAGTTAGATTACATAGGAAAAAGATAGTTAGTAATAGGATTTATTAGGAAGATAGGATAGACTGCAGTGATCCTGTGCAGAGCTCAAGCAGACAAGCATACTGACTGGCAGCTTGCTCACATGCAGTGGGCCCTTTTTATACCCCTTCTCTCCATTTTCTTATGCTTATACTTCCCCCCATCCACCTTGATCCCTCCCTTTCTCCACCCTTGCCTCTTCCTAAACAAACAACCTGCCCCAACTACTTTTTCTCCACTGATCTCAGTTTTACTACACCCATATTCAAATTTGGTATTTCTGACACTGTTACCTAGGTCATCGCGATCTTGCATAGTATTACTGATAATGTTCCCTAGGTATTGTGGGCCTTGAAAGTTTATACTCCCCAAAAGGTCCCCAACACTGCCCTCTAAGATTCTGTGAAACTCTGCCATCCCTCATGTACCTGTGAAATCCAGCCATTCCTCATGGCAGTACCTGTAACTTTTGTTGGCTTCTCACTTTGTTTTGTTTAGCAGTCTGTCGTGTCACATCCAGTAGTTTCTCACAGTACATTCAGTTACCTAAACCTCAGTCCTGGGCCTAGTCAATTGCCCATGTACCTTAACAGTGTGTACACACACACACACACACACACACACACTTGCAAGCTGCTTTCAGTTAATCACCGGGGAGCAACCAAAAACATAGCCATGCTGTGAGCTAGCAGGCAGGCTTTCACTCATACAAACCGCAGCTGAAGATCTAGGTCTCTCCTAACTGCGGTTATTCATCCTCTCGATGGATGTAAATTACAGCTGATTGCTGCAGAGGCTGCTGAGAGCTCGGGAAAGCATTGTTAGCTGAGCACAGAGAAGCATAAAAATGAAATACAGAAGTGTTGCCTGTAAACAGGAGCAGTTGCCAGGGCACTGCTCTTCTGGCCTTGGGGGTTCTCTTATAACGTGCTGCTCTGTTAGAGGGTTAGTGAGCTGATCCCAACAAGTCACAGAGGAAAAGTTTTGTATTTTTGGTAAGGTCACACTCCCACATTCTAACAATAGACTAAAAGCCTCAGGATGATGAATATGTTTGAAGTCCCTTTTATATTGCCAAAATAGCATATGGAGACTTTAATGCAAGTGAAAGTTCATTACCTTTTGATTAATATTGCTTCTGCCAAAGTCACAAGTCTCTGGTCTGGCACAGAAATAYAGCAAATCAGTGCATTTGTGTCCTAAAATAAAATTAAGTTTATTAGACACGAAAAACCTTGCAGATTCACGACTAGAAGTGGGTTAATTAGGGAAAGCAGAATGAAACTCAAGAGAGAAAAAGGAGGCAGTGTCTATCAGTCAAGGGCTTGCAGACAGGTACTGTTGCTGAGCATGGCTTACATCATGTTCTGTAAAATATGACATCTGTTATTTTCTCCAAAAGTAAAAATCCATTAATAGATTAGTAAACTTCATCTCCATTAAAGCTCAGTGAGGTCACCTTATGCAGTATATGGAATGTATTAGTTTGGGCTGGAGTCCAGCCCAAACAAGTGCAGGACAGCCAAATGTCTGAATCCTTATCGACTGTGCCTCTGGAACCTTTACAAGAAAACGAAGCCCACAAGAAGGAGCTCAATTTCAATCCATCTGAAGGCAATAACATCTTTCTTAAACCACAGACTCTTGAGGGACTAATCCGCCAACAAGTAGCGTAAGCTGGGGTAGATCATGTTTGGTTGCTGCTAAGCCCATTATCTTTATATCTACTGAGAACGTTTGTAACTGTTAATCCATACCCAGACAGACAATTGTCTGTGGATTGGGTCCACTAACCTCTAACAAAAGAGGGAGCCAATGGCTTCCTTGTAATGCTCTATTAAAACCACACTACTAATGGCCAGAGAGAGCTTCAGAGTATCAAAACCACTTTGCAGAGATCCTCATCAGGAGGAGACTCAGCTACGGCTTGCCAGGTACAAAGCAGAATTTCTACAAGTGAAGAAAAAAAAAAAAAAAAAAAAAAAGCATGCTCACAGGAATCTCCAACTAGATCTGCTTACAGAGTTTCTCTTATAAAAGCTGCTCTAAAAGCCATTAAGTGTGAAATAGAGATGAGATATGGATACACAGGATACTGATACACACCATTTGGAACATGAATTAGGAAAAAAAAAAGCTCATTACAAAATGCTTTTGGGAATTTCAATCTGACCTTGTATGTTGAACTTTAACTGAAACAAGTTTTAATACAACTAAAGTTATAAACCTTCAGAAACCAAAAGTTATAATGAAAATGCTGAGTGACCTGTACTACAGCAGCAGCAGCAGACACTGTTATAATCTAATTTCTCCTATTATTCAGAAATGGGTTTAATTTTGTTTTCTTAATGACATTCTAGTCTGACGATTTAAAGCCTACTTCCCAGATACAACATAGCCAGATACATTTAAAAAATTACCAATTAAGTAGAATAATTTTATCACTTTAACCCTTCTTCACTCTTACTGTCCCTTCTGCAAGCTGACAAAGTTTTATCTTTCCCAATGCAGCTGTTTACTTTTTCTAATGCAGATGTTAACCCTTCTTAAAACCAGTCAGATCCAAGGTCAAGAAGGAGAGGGCAACTGCACTTTCAAACACTTACTATATAAATCAGAGCAGTGAAATGAGTTGGACTGTAGGGTCCCCCCCTCCCCCCCCATATTAAAAACAGAAGGCAAGAAATAAGTGAAGTTTAGCTGTTAGTAGTATTAGTAAGTCAGTCACAGTGGTAAGCATGCCAAATATACAGCCTTAAACCCTGTCCTTCTACCTGTCCGATGCAGCACTTTCTTTAAACATTGAGTTTCTACAAGCATTATTTCCCTCAGCTTCCATGTTTTACCTTGCTAGGGATTGCACAGCAGCAGACTCTCATAGATGAAAATACAGAAGCCCACAGACAAATATTTCTAGAGAGATATCTTCATGATTTGAAAAGTAGCTTTGTTTTAAAAGCATGTTCTCGCAACTTATCTTGCTAACACATTTTAACAAAGACACCAAGGCAAATTCAGCTAACGCTTCAAATTCCTGCAGAACGGTGCCCCCCTGAACTCCTTCTCAGAGTTCATCAGGATCATGCAAGGTGCGAGCAAGCGCTCATGTCTCACATTGGGAACCTGCTTTTTGATGGTGCAGAATCCTGCACCTTGCCAGATGATTTACAGCTGATGCAGTAATTCACAAAAATGTTTCTTCTTCTACATGAAGAGTCTACCCACTGCACAGAGGTCCTCATACCACAGTAAGAAATAATAATTTTGATTTAGTCTTCATTATGGATCAGTTTGTTTTTTAAACCAGCTCTGTACCTCACTTGTATTGTTACTGAAACAGATTTTTGATGAATTTTGAGTCATCCTTGATTTTTTCCTAGTGCAAGTACAGGCAATGGTGCTCACTATGTTTGCCAGTTTAATAAACAGCTTCCCCTGGCGCTGTAATAAAAGGTCAATTTACACAGGCCATTTTTCTTCCTCAGAATTCTTATACTATCTGCAATGTGTTTGACATTTTATTTCCTACTACCTGAGAAATAAAAACATTTGTTTCCTACAGCTCAATGTAGCAGATTATTTTATGTGCTACTTACTACTCATGATACTAACCCTCTCCTCCCTCCCTCTCCCTACCCCAGGAAAAAAGCAGTAAGGTAAGACCAGAAGATTAAATTAGGGACATACAGTGAGATTGAGAAAATATTCATACTTTCCATTAACTCCAGCCTGGTTGCCTGAATTCTTTGCAACTAGTCTCAACTCTTGCGTTCTTCCAGATTTGCAGGCACCATTAATGAAATGGGTAATCAAGCTACTATTTAGAGTAGAAAAACTAATGTCCCTTTTAAAATATTCTTCTTTTAAAAGCAAAAAGCAAATATATCCCATCTGTTGTACTATCTCCATCTCCCAAAGGGCAGCTAAATACAGGATGCCAAGGTGAGCGCTACAACACAGCTTTCCCTGTAACCTATCCTAAAATACAGAGCTTGAAACTTGGCTGCTTCATCCAAATAGAATGTGGAACGTGCTGGATATTTTTCATCAACTGCTGTTTTTATAGACCTAAACATATTTGAATTTTGACCAAATCTTCAGCTCAAGATGTTATAAAACACAAATTAATGATTTTGAAATTTGGAAGTTAATTTACATTTTGCATCAAAAGTATGAATTTCCAAATGGTCCAGGATACACTACTTCGTATGGTCATACCCTGGCATGACCTATGCTGAGGATTCACATGAAGGAGCCGAGAGACTGAAGTCCACCCAGACTGTGGGACAGCAGCCAGGTGCGCATCACAGAATGCAAGGTTTCAGATGAAGGTAACTTCATGGCCAGAAAGGGAAACTCAACTAAGTACCTGCCTGCACGGTGACAGGGACACACTTGTGTATGTCCTTCAAAGTTTGTCTTCCCTAGTTTCTTTGAGGTTTCTCTACTTAAAAACAACTAGACAGACAGACATACACACACACCAACCACTCCCCCCCMCACACACTTCCAGTTCCAGTTTCCATTTGAATAAAAATTACATGACTTTAAAAGCCCTTCAGTCTTCTTTGGGGAGCCCGTAACAGAAGATGATTAGGTAGAACCACTTCAAAACTGTGGTTAAATCAGGATCCTATTGCAACCACTGGGCAGGGGGATCCACATTAGATAGATACCTGGTATGGTCCAGCATGGCTGCTATTTAGAGCAGTTGGATAAAATGCTAGACTGAAATTTTAAATAGAAACGGGTTCCTGATACTCTGCTTGGTTCTAAGGTCACTTCATTTGTCCATCAAGTTCCCAGCTGCAGGAACAGGACAGTATTTCCATCTTCCTCAGAGGCACAGTAGACAGAAGATTCTTCATACCACAAGAATAGGCAATGAAAGGGAACAAAGATAACATTAACTCTTCACAGCAACAACGGTGTTGCAAGGGTGATGCGGTACATAACCATAAGGCTTTATTACTCATTATGCAGGCAAGGTACTTGGATTCATACCTGACCGCTCATGGTTGACAGTACAGGAATAAGGAAAAGCAAGATTGAGGAGTGACATTAGCTAAAGAGGTGGACGCATTTACACCTTACTCCAGAGGCAAAAGTGATCACACTACAACACTGCTATCAGAGCAGATGTTATTGCTTTCTTGATATCACTCATACGTGATAAAGCTCCCTTTCCTCCCACAAAGGAACCACAAATTCTAAACTTTCATTACAAAAAAGGTGAAGATCCTGAAAAAATCTCTCACTGTCCAACTGCTGCTTTAAAAATAATTTTAAAAGTAATTAATAAGAAAATTATCTTAAAAAAAAGAGAGCTTGGTATCAGAAAACTAATGCTGCAGTTCATATGTTCTAGTATTTTATATATGCACGAGGACTAACACAAGAAGAAGGTGCAGTTTGAGTCTCATTTGACAAACTTCTTAGTGTGCTGAAAGATTAGTATACCTAAACCAGATCATATTGAGGGTTACATTATTAAAAGCATGTCTTTGCGGAGTTGTCTCATGTAGTGCAAGCGGCAAGTCAGTTTCATGTTATCATTAGCCTGTTTTTTTATTTTGCTAAAGAGGTACAACGGTTCCTTTTTTAAGCTCCAGGGCACCTCTCGTAATGAACAGCAGAGCTATTACTAAATGAGGTTTTAGCTTTCTCCAGTTCCTGTTTGCTCTCTTGGTGAAGGAACTAGCAATTTTCATCTGAGAACACTATCAAATATTAGGCAAGACAGCTGGAGGGATGGTGCACATAATCTCTCTACATATGCTACACGTGTTATACTTATCTGATTCTGTTAGATCTGCTCTTCCCTTATCCAGATGACTGAATCCTCTAACCATGCCTAGTTTTATGATTTTTATTTCCCCTCAAGGCATTCTCTTTCATTTCTTCAGTTAAAAAAAAAAAAGCTATTCTAACTTCTTATACAAAATGAAATTGTAGGAAGCTTTAAAGAGGGGGAAAAAAAGAACAAAAAACAAACAAACAAAAAAAAATGCAAGAGCATACAAGGCTATCAAGGAAGAATACAGAAGCACCATTCCAAGATTGTGGAAAGTTAGAAGGTCAAAGCTCAGGTGTGGCTGAAACTGGCAAGAGATATGAAGGCAACAAGAAAAGCTTCTCCCTGCCACATTTCTATTCTGCAAGTAACTACAGTACCACAATCATCCTGCCCAGGAGATGCTAGGAAGGGAAAAATCAACAATTACAGAGAAAACAAACAATCTGGACACAGAAAGCTCAATGTTCTGATACCACCCCCAACAGTTAAACAAATAAAATATTACCACATGTTGCTTCAACTTCATTTTGAAATATGCAAATGTTACAGCCTTTTTCACCCATTTATATCTTTTTCTTTCATTATTATTATTATTATTTACAATCAATAACAATTCAGGGCATTTGCAAGGGAACTCATGGTTCATTAAACCACGAGTACTGAACAACTAATGGTAACGGTGAGCTAACTCGATGGCTGGAGTCAGTGAGAACACAGCTCAGGTTGTCCACAGACACCCACCTTGCTGTCCACTCTCTCTCTCCTGCACCCACTTGGCAGGTAGGGAGTGCCCCACAGCCAGGAGCAACTCACCACTGGGCTCCAGCAATCAGCAGCTGCTAGAGTGTAAAGACCCAGAGGGCAGTGAGGAAGGGGAGCAGCAGAAGACAGACTTCAGGAGAGCAGCCTGCAGCCTGCGCAGGGCCTGGCAGGACCGACCCTGGGCACAGCTGCCCCAGAGGGCAAAAAGGCCCTGCAGAACTGGTCCACCTTCAAGAACAACCTCCTCAAAGCACACAGACAGCCCTTCCCCATTGCACAAGAAAACAGGAAACCTGCCAGGAGGCCAACTGGGCTGCACAGGCATTAACTATAAGGTCAAGCACAAAGCAGAAGCCATGGGGATGGCCTCCACCCAGCAGCACAGCAACACTGCTCCCACGTGCAAAGGGGGAACCGACAAGGCCACGGCCTCATGCTGGCACAGGCAACAAACMCAACAGGCAACAAGAAGGGCTTCTTCTCATGGGCTGCCAAGGAAGACCAGGGAAGACTCAGGCCTGCAGCTGAACACAATGGGCAACCGAGCAGTGAAGGAAGGCTGCGGTGCTCAAGCCTTCCCTGGCCTCAGCCTTCACTGACCAGCTCTACGCCCTCACCTGCACACCAAGGAGCAGAGCTTGAGGGAGCCAGGCACTGCCCACAGTAGAGAAGAACCGAGTCAGGGACTCCTGAAGGGAAGGTGGGCACATACTGCATGGGATGCAACTGAGGATGCTGAGGCAGCTGACTGATGTCACTTTGGGAAGGCTACATCCTCTGCAAGGAGCTTCCCAATGACTGGAAAGGGAAAAATGTTATGCCCCTCGACAGAAAGGGGAAGGCAGAAGAACCAGGAAACTAAGGGCCACTCAGACACACCTCAGGCCCCTAGAAGAAGATGCAGCAAATCCTCCAGAAAGCCCTTTCCAGGCACAGAAAGGACAAGCAGGCAATTGGCAGCCTCCAGCACAGGTTTGCCAAGCACAAATCCTCTGCCTGCCAAACTCTGTTGCTCCCTGAAGTCAAAGGGCTGATGCCGCGGGTGAGAAGAGAACAGTGAGGGCTGCTCACCTAATTTAAGCAAAGCTTTCAAAACAGCATTCCACAGCATCCTCAAAGCTGCATCAGGGAAATGCAGACTGGATGCATGGACTACAAAGAGGAGAAAAACCTTGCTGGAGCAACAGGCAGTGGTTCAAAGTCTCACTGGCAATCAGGTGTCCCCTGGGGTCAAATAGGGGGGCACATGCTGCTTAATCCATGCAACAGAGGCCAGGCCCATGGGATGAAACACCACCATCAAATTTGCAGCTGACACAAGAATGAGGGGGCTGGGGGGGAAGCAGTTGAGACACTAGAGCTCAGAGCTACCGATCAGTGGAGCACAAGCTGGAAAAATGGGCCAACAGGAACCTCATGAAGTCCAAGGCAAAGAGCTGCACACCTTGGATTAGATGATCCCTATGGATCAGTACAGGCTGGGGACAGACAGCTAGCCAGCAGCTCTGCAGGTGACTCCTTAACACACCCTCCTAGCAATGAAGGCTAACCACATAAAGGACAGTGTCACGGGATGACCAACCGTCTTACAGTCCCGGACCATGTGGGTTTCATGTGGCACGAGGGAGGAGAGGAGGGGAAGAGGAGATTTACTGCATGACTCCACAACTTGTTTCAAAGACCAAAATTTACTACAGAAGCTGCAATGGTACAAAGCAACGATTYGTATTAACAGAAACTCAGCTCAACTAGAATAGTTATTTCTAATTACACTAAAAGTTATGCTAACAGTAACTACTTAGCAAACAGAAAAGGATAGCTAATTTATACTAACTGTAAATACCCAAATGAATGAACTAGGCAAACCAGTTCTGATCGATCTTACCCATGCGCTGCCTCAGCAGCCAACGTACACTCAATTCCCAGGGAAGTAACTGCGGGAGGGCGTCCGCAGTCCCGAGGGGTTCCACAAACTGGCAGACCCGCTGTCACCCGCAAAGAGCCAAAGATGGCCTCYGGGGCCAACCTATTTGTACCCTTGGGGGGAAGGTGGAGGTGGAGTCGGAGGCCAGTTACAGTTCTCTTCACGCAGGCGCAGTYGCTGGCTCTTGGCTGCTGCAGGGTTCAACTCTCCTCCGTCGTTGTTATGACCATCGCACCCACAGTCATAGGCTGAGGGSTGGGGGGTGGCCGAGCACCCCCAAGGGCAGGCTAGCTGCCTCGCGCACTCTTCAGCACTGAAGAGAGGAGTTTGAGTGACTGTGGATGACTGCTTTACTCTTGCAGTGGGGGGCCCAAGGAGAGATCCCATGGCTGGGCTACGAAGGAGTTAATTCCAGTCAGCAATGGGGCCCCAGCMGTGAAAGCAGGTGTTATCTCTCAGGGTCCTGATGAGGAGGAGACAGTCCTGACCACAGCAATTGGCACTGCCCCAGCGGTGAGAGGAGGCTTTTGTCTCTCAAGGTCCAGGTGGAGATAGTCCAGGCTGCAATTAACACTGTCCCAGCAGTAAGAGGAGGCTTTTGTTTCTCAAGGTCCTGGGGCCCAAGCAGGCCTTATCTCAAAGTCTTGACATCCTCCCTTTTGGAGTGTAAAGCACAGGAATTCAGGCTGCTTGTAACTGGCACCAAATGTGTGTGTGTGTGTGGGGGGGAAGCTGGGAGCATCCCCCCACAGACAGCATAAGCAAGAGCACAGAGAGCAAGTTAAGGGAAATATTATTTCTCTCTGTTCAGGGCTTATGAAACTGTATATGGAACAGTGTTGAGTTCTGGGCCCACAGTACAAGGGAAATGTTGACTAACTGGAGAGAGCCCAAAAGAAGGGCCACAAAGACAGTCAGGGGCCTGGATACGAATAAAGAGTTTTAGGGGAAATGTAATTGCAGTTTTCAACTCTGTAAAGAGGAGGGGGAAGGGTGTAAGACAGACCAACTCTTCTCAGAAGTGCACAGCAAAATGATGAGAAGCAACGGTCACCAGCCACACCAAGGGGCATACCAACCAGACATGAGGCACAGCATTGACTCAATAGTACTCACTGGGACCGCTCCACTAAGACAGCTGACGAATCTTCAGAGCTGTCCGTGCCAAAAATTTGACAGCAAAGGTTGTGGCAATGATCCAGCTTTGGAACTACTGTTTGTCATAACACACTAGGATGCTCTAGATGCTGCCCTATATGCTTTGAATGAAGCACCACACAAACTTCTCTTCATTGAGCATTAAGGTTTAAGTGGACTGAAGTTTTTCTAGGTTCATTTTAAGTTTCAATAGTCTCCTCCCTTGATTTGTGTTTTCCTTTTAATCAGACCTCCAAAATGAAGAAAGCACCATAATTTAATGGTGATGTTCCTTTTTCTTCATTAGTCAATGGGAGGATCTGGGTTAATCTTGGGTTATTGGGATATGCTGCACTATCCATAAAGCTATTGATCTCTTCTATTTCCTTCCTTCTTGCTTTTGTACCGCTTCCAGCTCTATGTGCACAATTATCACATTTATTTCATGAAAAGGGAAAGGTGCTGCCATTCCATATGGGTCATTTTTACAGGTCCAGATTACTGCAAATCTGCAAACAAAAACCTGATTTTGCCACTGAGTATGGATCATGGATACAGTCTCTTCTAGGTAACCAAGTCATACCAAATGCCAATACAGGTCAAAAGCTGTTATCTGAGACCTTGGAGATTTTGGGGAGGATGAGGAGAAGGCTGTAGTGGCTATACTGTATTTCTTGTCATGCAACACTTTAAAGAAATGAAGATTTAGACAAAAAAAATAAAAAAATAAAATAAAAGCAAAGCAAACAATGGAGATTAACCTAATAGTGCAGATATACCTACAGTGCTGTCGGGAAAAATGTGGCTATTTGGTTTACTTTCCCTGAATGAGATGTAAAAATCTGAAATGAATTTGTGTGTATTCAGGCTATCTTAAGAAATTCAAAATAAGACTAAGGCACTGATAATCAGCTCCAGATTGAGCACACTTGCATTAGTGGAATATAAAATGAAAAGAATTGCTTATGTCTACTTCTTTTGTAGAAAAATCTGTAATAAAATCTGCTAAAACACCAAAGAAAAATTAAAAAAAAAATGAACATGTTATCTTCAAATGGGATATGAATATATTCTCCATGGCTCAGTGGCATGTGAGATCATAATGAATCTCTCCTAAATACATTGATTTATGCAACAGCATAGTGCACCTACAGCTCCACAGGAACAGTATATTATTGAGCCCACTGAACAAGAACGTTTGTCCTGCTTATCAAATACAGGGAAAAAGCTGATTCAAAATAGATATTCTACATAGAAAGCAGCAACAATACGACATTAACAAAGGAAGACTACAGGCAGAGAATTTGTTTTCGCACTCAATACTAATTCCAGTGACACATCAGGGAAAGCACTACCCCTCAGACACTTCCACATTTTGCAGAATCAGGTTGCAGTTTCTGAATCAGTATGAGCTCAACTTAACTGTGGTAGGATCACTAATATTTATGCATGTGCTTACATGCATTGAACCCAGCTAAACTTCATGTTTGAAAGAGAAAGGGGATCAAAACTTCCCTCTGACCTGAAACCTCAAATAAAGGTCACTTAAACAGATGATTTAGGAGGCCAGGTCATTAATTTTTTTCTAAACTGAATCTGACCTATGGCAAACAAACTATTTTTTTTTTCTTTCAGGCAAAGTTATAAGCCATAAGAACTAAAACATAAATGAGAAGTTGATTTAAACAATTATTGTAATAGAATTAACTAGTACTACTTTACTGTGTAGTATGATCTAGAAACAGGAATTAGTTTGACTTCATTGGCATATTGAGTCAAAGTGGGTCATGGAGTAGTGTCAGCAGTAATGCAATGGAGAATTAATGTAGAAGACTATTACTTGTGCTTCTGAAGTTTAAGTTATTGTTTTTCCCCAAATAATCTTGGCCCACAGCATTCCCATCCCAGTAATGGAAAATGAATAGTAAGAATTTTTAGGAACAATTCCTTTYCTACTTGGAAGTCTTTCAGTAGCAGATTTGACTCACTGACTCAGCTAAGATGAAAATTGGATGATAAAGGAAGAAAAGAATAGAATTACAATGGGGAGTCAGGTGTATTCCTCAGTAATTCTTTCTTCAATATTGAGACATCAAATTATTTAGAAGGCAGACTTAAATGCATCAGTAGTGCTTAAAGATATGCATTTAGATGATCTGTTCTACACTGATGTAGTTGAATTATCCTGTTTATAACAGCAACAAGTTAATACCAAAGACCAGAAAATGAGCGAACCTATGAGCTAAACAAATAGGTCACACCTTCAGTTAAGTCTCAGAAGGTTTTTTTCTTTGTCACTGGGCTGCAGAGGCATCAGAACCTCTACTGTAGGGAGATGGCTATTGAGTGGTTTTACGTGATATCCAATTTTGAGGTTCATCTTCCTCTCTGCACCAGTCATTCCGCACTCTTAGGCAAAATGCCAAGCTCCATAACACCCTTCCAGTGGTACTAGAAAAGCAGTCAATGTTTTGGGGGTTTCTTTTTAAACCTCACATCGATTTGGCATAAAAACCTCATTAACCTAGCCCAAAAGATACTAGGCCTTAAGATAGTGATGCTATTTTAACCATTATTTTTATGGGGAAAGCACAAAAGCCTAGGCTCATCCCTACCTAACCAAATGCACGGCCCAGCATGCTTGAGTTCAGAGTCCTGGGAGTCTCAGATTTTAAAGGATGGAATCACTCACCTTCAGAGGACAGGTCAAGTTTCAGGAAGCGTCCCTCTCCCCCACTCTCCCTCTGCATTAGCTGATCAAGAAGGAATACTTATCACTTGCAGTTTGTTCTAATCTTAGGCCAGTTAAGTCATCCTCTGGAGGATCCTCTCTCTGAGGCATCTAATTTAGGAGCTCAGAGTGGGACAAATCCCAAAGAACCACATGTAGGAAGTGGAGGCAAGTCTCAGGATGTCAAGTTACTCATCCATTTTTCTTATTTGCAAGAATGCTGCACTCATTCAAATACATAGCAGACATGTTCTGTTAAAAAAATGGCAGGGCAAAAGTATGAAAAATTTCAAAGCATGAAGGAGTATGAATGAGGTCAGCCTCATTCTAACCAGTCAACATCTCAAAACAAATTCTCGTGTAGTCCAGACTGGCTCATACTAAAGTCTTCAAAGGGCACAGGTTCCCCACAACTGTGGGGAACTCCTGCAAGGGAACAAGGCTCTATAAACTTTTTTCATATGTACACTGACTGAGGACTACATATGCTCTATTAAGTAATAAAATACTGCTTCACATATCCTTATTTTCATAAATATCTACAGAAATATTTTTTTTTGTTCATACTTTCCTTAAATCCATCTATATTTTCTTAATACAAAAAAGTCAGTTCCCCTCCCTGG
>NW_020449363.1:394313-422644 GCF_003343035.1 Apteryx rowi | reverse complement strand
AAACAACTGTAAATGACTAAGGCTTAGAAGTTATTCTTTAGTTGTACAGATTTCACTAGCACTTTGGAATTTTTCATCTTAATAAAAAATGACAGCAGCATACTTTGATTAGATGAAGGTTTCTGTGCCTTTATTATTTCACTTTATTTTACCAATATCTATGCAGATGAAATGTAAAATATTCAGTGAGAAGCAGAGAGTTCTTCTGCCTCCTTTCCAGTTACTGATCAAGAAGTTAGTCTGAATTATTGCTGGCATCTTATTTAGGAGTTTGAATAATTTAAATCTTTCTCTACACCCTCCCTACTTCATCTTTCAGAGGCACATGTTAGCAGCAATCTACTTCTCATCTCTCCTTCCCCCCAGTACAAAATAAGTTTAGTCAATGAAAAGTTACAGAAGCAACTCAGACTAGTTCTATAAAGTGTAGTTAACAATCATTGTTTTTTAATATTCAGTACATGCTTTTACATGAACAAGTTTCATTGCCATTTTCTAAATAAATCATTAGAGGGTTCTGCAGTTTGTTTTCACTCCCACAGAGTTGAGTTCTGATCTCCTTCATTACAGTAGAGCCATTTTACATAGAAAGAAACTTCACTGACTTCAGTGGAAGTACAAATGGAGCTCATTAAAAGATATCAAAACTGGCATGTAAATCTATCAAAGAAAGATAAAAACGTGAAACTAGAAGACACTCAAGGGACAAATGAGGAGAGACATAGCCTACCTGTCCACTATCTATATGTAGCTACAACAGAAACTAACCATGGAAAATTATAGGAGGGACAGTCTAAAATGTAGCTTCTCTAGCCAAAGAGAAAGATGCAATTTCAACTTTGAACAGCATTATAATAAAGTACAGAATTAAAAACATGAGGAGTTTTGTCATCCAACTCACAAGAGAGTTCATTCAAATGTACACACCATAGCAAGAATTATAATAATAAAAAAAACATAAGAAGAACATTAGGATAATTTCACTTAAGAGTTTGGAAAAACTGATAACGCATCACATGTGGTGATACAGCATTTTGACTCTTGTGGGAAAAATGATTGCTTTTATAAGAATAAGCAGTTCCTTTTCAGTAATCGCATCCTGCAGTTATTCTCTGTACAATATGCAAGCCAGAACTGTAAAAAGCTTTTCACACCTTTCGCTTCTGCAGCTTTTTGGAATTTATGTGGTGCTATCTATGGCAACCAGCTGTGCTCACATTGGATATCCTCAGTTAAGCAGAATCAGTTTTTGGCAGTACTATTATTAGCTGTAAGTATTTGTTTATTTCTTTAGTGCCAATTATGCCCTGTTGGGACTGCCAATGACAGTGATTCACGCGGCAGGTTTAATAAACAGATTTGTATCAGTGACAAATATTTCATCAAGGAAAGTGAGAAAGCATTGTGTTTTTAAGATTTTTTTTTTTTAGGTTACAGTTAAGAACTTCTAGATAAGAGGAAACCAATTTTTAAATATTTGAGCCTCTGACTTTCACATTAGCTGTAGATATGGAGTAGTTAAAGAGTAGCCACCCCGTGTCACCAAACCACTCCTCATTAGAAGCTATAAAAGCAATCATACTGGATGGCAAATGGGAAAGTCTTTCAGCTTACTGACTCAGAACCTGACATAAAAAYACTTTTTCCTTTGGTGTTTACAACTAGCTACAACATTAGGGCTTTTGCCTTCACAAAGCTCAGATAGACAGTGTGAGCTAAACTTGAAGTTAGGAAAGAAACAAGCACAACAAAACTCCACTGTCCTATATTATACTGGAATAAGCCTAGTGAGCCAGACAGAAATAAGAACAGATGATTCAGAGAAGCTTCAAAAAGCTTTAACCACTGTAGACCAAAAACAGAAGTAAGTGTTGAATTCAATCTTGGAGACTTGCAATCTTCACTTCAGGCCAGCAAGGTAGAAATGCTAGGACATAACTGAAAAAAAGCTATGCTTTGGCTTCAATAAAATTCTATGCCAGGAAACTTGGGAAAGCAAGGAAATAGTCAGCTTCAAGATCAACCACTTTTAAGAGCTCAGATAGTACTGATATTTGTTTTTTCACCATAAAAGTCTTAGCTTGCTCAACAGGGCAGGATAACTGAGCTAAAGACAGCTGGCAAAAGACACTTTAGTTGTCAAATATTAAAGATTTTTCAAGCATCATTATGACTGCATTCAACACTCTCTTGTCTTAGTGCCAAGCTAGAAAACATCAAGACCTGCATTTCTCTTCGTCAGACTGGCAATACAGAGCCCAAAGTTCACTTAATCCCTATCCTTTAACCTTAGAATAAATAAAAAATAATCCTGATACTGAATTTGTAACTTGGCCAAAGCACATCTACTGATGTAAAATTATTATGTTATTCATGGCAACCTACTATCATCCTCACAGTCAGGTATGGCAGAAGGAGCGGAAGGTGGTACTCTTTGTCATTCTCTTGCTTTAGAAGAGTTTTGCCGAGTTTATAGAGATATCATTCTTGTCACAGCATAGCCCCTGACCCAGACTTAGAAGTCTGAATAAATACTGTCTGCCAGCAAATGTGGCAGAACCACAATTTTGCAGCTGGAGAGACTTCCTTGTCCTGATAAGCTTCTTAACCCCCATTAAAAAGAAAGAAAGAAAAAAAAAAGGCATTGAAGCAAATAAGAATCTAGTAAGAAAAAGAAAGTATTCTTTGAGAGAAAATTAGAAAACAAATAGTCAGTGATGGAAGGAATTTAACTATATGGAACTCTTCCTAAGTAGCATTTAAATGAGTATTGCGTCCCCCTCCCCCCACAACTTAAGCTAAAATGAAGGGAATGTGCTTAAAAGAAAACTCACACTCACTATCCATAAAGCAGTCAAAACCTTTTTTCTGACTGCGCTTACATTTATATGGTTACAGGAAAGGGAAAGCTCTGAAAAAAAATAAATCTATTTTTGGAAGATTATCTGTTTCATAAAATATCGTCTGCACTGGATATTTATTCAATCCTTTTATATGATGAGATTTGGCAGCTGAATATTATGTATAACAGACTTCTTTCACACCATCTGTTATCTGTAGCAAATCAGAAAGCATTTCTGCATTGCTTTTTGTGCAAGACTGTATATACAATTTTGAACATTTTGAAAGTTTATTTGCTCTTCATTTGAAGAGGAAGAAGGGGCAATGGCTGTTCAATGCTGGGGCTCAACACCTTGGTCTTCAGAGAGGCTCCTGCACACTAGCTCATGTTGCCAGAAAATTCTAAAGGTTATGGAAGTAGGGATTGCGGGCACACTCAGACTACAGTTAACTTTAATTAGACCTTCAGTGAAGATATAACCAAAATTATAAAACAGAAAAAAAGGTAAAAAAAAAGTTAGGTGAACACTATGTTGTTTTTGTAGACATCTGAAGACAATGCATAGCTAATCACTCACTTGCACACTCTAGGATTTTCAACATCTGTTTCTTTCACTAACTAGGAACACAAATTTTTGAGAGCCAGAAGTGCTTTGAAAATAGATCAACCATTACACATGTATCATTCCCACGGCAAAACTGCAGTAAATCCAGAATAACTGCTCTTACACTTGAAGGGAGCTAGAACATCTGGCATTATACATCATCTATGTTTCATTCTCTCACAAATTAGGACAACTACATGACCTTTCCCAAAGCAGAGCTATAACCAGACATGGAACTATAAACTTAGCTCAAGATCACTGGTCTCACACCAGGTTTACCCACCAAATTCCTCTAGAGGATGAAGTTTTATACTGATATTCCCTTCTCTGAATGGGAAAAATCACTGGAAATTCCTGGAAGCATGAGAAATGTAAGAAAACATTAGCAGAAGAGTGAGGACCAATGCAAGCTTTCTGTCTTTTGTGTGATCATTATAATCAAGCTGAAGCCTTTTTACTGTTGGCAGTGCTATGTCACTAAATATCTGCGAAAATGAGCCAATTTCACTCATCAGGAGGTTGACTGTCACTCAATACACATACATTCGCCATCTATTTAATTTAGTTCTATTTAGTAACTGTAGTAATCCATATCTATCAGTTTTCTTCCTCCATATTTTAGTTCCTCTTTGCTACTACTAATTGCCTTTTCTATTTTACAAGCAGGGAGGTTGCAGCAGTACCTTCAGTTTGTGAAGCTGAACATGCATTCTGGGTAGGTGTGCATACACACAGCCAGCTGCAGATCAACACCTACCAAAAACACTGTCCAGTGTCTGGCTGCCAGACCTCTTATTCTACTCACTGGGGAATCCAGCTCAAAATCCGCTAGTG
The DNA here is from genome assembly GCF_003343035.1 of Apteryx rowi. Taxonomy (NCBI): domain Eukaryota; kingdom Metazoa; phylum Chordata; class Aves; order Apterygiformes; family Apterygidae; genus Apteryx; species Apteryx rowi. Next base: position 418,364 of record NW_020449363.1, on the reverse strand, counting down.
AATTACACATACTTACACACAGCTCTTAAGTTCCCAGTGGGGAACAGAGACCTGCACCTTCTGCTTACCAGCACTTAGAGCTCAGCACACAAATGCACAGAGCAGAGCAGAGCAGTCTCACCCAGGAAAACAGTTAGCAGTAATGCTTAGTGAGAAGATCGGACAGTCTCTGGTGATTAGGTGCAGTGCTAGACTGCTGGTCAACATGCTTGTCTGGACAATTCACACAGAACTTTTCTCCTCTTTTTCCATGCTTGCTACCCCCCAATTCAACCTGATTCCTCCTTTTCCCTCACCTTTGGTCCTTCTCCTAAGCAGCCCATAAGAAGTCTTGCACAGTCCTACAATAGTCCCCAAAACATTCCATAGTTCTTACATAATCCAAAAAAACCCACTCTTCTCCTGAGGGTGCAGAGTGATCTCACTAAACTCATTGCAAGGCTGCACTATCAACTTGGAAAGGTCATGGTGATCAACAAAGTTCCCAGTGACCAGAAAGAGGCAAATCTTATACCTCAAAAAGGCTTAAGGACCTGTGAAACTACAGGCCAGTTGGCCACACCTCAGTCCCTAGGAAGATTATAGCGCAAGGCCTCAGCAAAGCCATTTCCAGGCACATAACAGACAAGAAGAGGACTGGAAAGAGCCAGCACGGATTTACCAAGTGCAAATCCTGTATCTAACTTCACTACTTTCTGTTATGAGATGACTAGCTGCAGATACAGGGGAAACAGTTGTCTACTTTGTGTTGCTTACCCTGACTCTAAATAGGTTTTCAACATGGTCTTCTAAAGTTTTCTTGTAGCCAGACTGGAGAGAGATGGATTGGAGAGGTGGACTATAAGGTGAAGAAAAAAAACCTCACTGAGATTATCAGGCTCAGAGGGTGGTGATCAACATTTCAAAGTCTAACTGCTAGTCAGGTACAAGTGGTGACTCTCAAAGCTTCAATTCTTGAGCCAAGGCTCAACAACTTCATCTACAACCTGAAGAATGGGATGAAATATACCCTCTTCAAGTATGCAGGGGACAAAAAAGGGTGAGTGATGTGCATCAGAGGGCAATCTCATTAAGTTCAAAAAAAAGCAAAGTCCTGCACTCAAAAGCAGACTATCCCTAAGCGGCGAATACAAGCTGAGGACCGCTAGCTAGCAACCAGCTCTGCAGAAATGGACTTGGAAGTCCTGCTAGGCAGTCAATTAAACATAACTTATTGACATACCCTTCCAGCAATGAAGGATAACCATGTAAAGGGCAGGAAAAGCTCAGGCAGACACTAGAGAGAAAGATGATTCTCCTCTCTTCAGTGCTTATGAAACTGTATGTGGAGCAGTGTTCAGTTCTGTGTCCACAGTACAAGGGAAATGTTGACTAACTGGAGAGAGACCAGAGAAGGGACACAAAGATATCAGAGTATTCAGGTAACTTGGTGAAAAGGTACAAAGTTTTTCTTAACACCCCTGCATGACTAGGTGGTAAAGCCACATTTAAAGGCTGAGTCAGATAACGCAAAATTGTTGAGACTTTGTGCAGAGGAAGCAAACAGGTATCAGTAAAAAGCTGTGTTTTTTGGTTTTTTTTTTTTTTTGGTCTTTTTTTTAAAAGCAAATCACAGACTAGCAGATGCAGAGCATTACACATCTGCTTATCATAAAATAGGCACCAGTTATCATCTTTATTTCTTTTTTCACCCATTTCCATGGTCATTTTAACAGTGCTGAAGTTTACCCAGAACCTAAGGGCAGAAAGCTTCTCCTTAGAAAGCATATCTGTTTATACAGCTCATAAGTTTGGTTCCTCTTTAAATTCCACTTCAAGAATTGCACTAGAAAACCCACTTAACGAAATTCACAAAAACAGTCAATACTTCAAGGGAAAACACTTTTATTTTTACCTCTAATGAATAACATGAATGCTTGGTATGGCATTCATTTTGTCTGGTATTGTACAGTTCTGAATTTTGTCAAATACAGTTGCATGTATTTTACCAAATGAAAAACATTCAGAAGATATGGAATGCTTTCTTTTAATAAATGTATTTACATTACTGTTTGAGCTTCTTTCTTCCCAAAATCTTTTTAGATTATGACAGTATGGATGCATCCAACTATACGCTAATAATTTCTGCATCTCACACTTGCTCAAATACATGGCAACAACAGGGAATGAAAGATGCCACTTATTACCTTCCTTCTATATGGAAGGTTACTTGTTAATAAAATCTGTACGTTATGCATACACTCAAGGAGTAAATACAAGAGAGCATTGATTGTGCATGATTATAAGCCTAAACTTCATTTCCCAATTTTTCACTCAAGCTCTTAGTGTGGGAAATTTTCCCAGAAAAATATAACCCAAACTGTCTGATCTGTACTGTCACTTTCTGGTATCAATACAATTTTTCACCCTCCCCTCCTGTGGAATACCAGTAGAATAATTGCCACTGCTGTTCTTGGGGAACAGTTCAAGAACAGGGAAAACAAAGAAAAACAAATAGGAAGAAAAATGACAAGCTTCATATATACATAATCTATCTCCCAGTTCCACTAAATGCCACTTATTTCTAGGGGGCCTTTTTACCTGAACACTGATGCATTCCAAACTATAAAAAGGTGAGAAGAATGTTAAATTAATATATTGATAAGAGAAAGTCTTTATTATAGCTGACTGTCCTTCAGTCTTACTACAACAGAATCTTGTATTTGTGAAAAAGCAGCACAGTAGGACATGATTTGCCTTCAGCTCACATTGTGCTAGTGTCACCCAAATTCAATTCTATCAATAATAGAATCAAGTCATTAAAAATTGGACAAATCTAAGGCAGAAACCAGATAAGCCCCTTCCTTAATTTTTCTCAAAGATAATTTAGAGACAGTTCTCCTTACAAACTGACTAGTCATCAAAAGTGGGCAAGACTCTTCTAAATCCATCTCCCCATTCCTGTTTTCACACAGAATAAGTATCAGGTTACAGGCAAGTCTCTACAATCAGAGTGTGCATCAGGTGTTACAGCACTCTGAAACAGAAGTTACCCATCTTCTCACCTGCAAGAATTTGAGCAATTTCAAGTTTTCAGTTTTTACTTCTACTTCAGATGTTGCCACTTCCACTGCCCCTCTCATTAGTGGGCAGTCTCCTTGCCTTAAACTCAATGTCACTACCAGCATTAAAAAAGCCCAAACATTCATTTTAAACCTCAGATTAATTTACCTCGAATCAAAGCAACAAACTGGCAATTCTTGACACAATTCTTCTCACTTTACTTTCTTTATGTGGACAAAAACATTTCAAGCAAGCAAGCTCAGGAATAAAAAGGCCTTGCAAAATATGTGCAATACCACTTTTTCCTCATTTTATCTTTGGACATGCAAAACACTGCTTGTGATACCCAAGATTTCAAACACTAAAGAGAAATGAACCAAACAAGAAGTCCGAAAGGCCATTTTCTGAAAAGGTTTCCACAGCACTGGACTTTTCAATGTCTTTAAATGGTCCTTCATTTTTCTACTTTCCAGCAGAAGTTACGAGAGCACAATTACAAGTAGGTGTTGTGGAAAGGACAGTTGAATCAAAGAGTTTTACTTTAGTTAATTTATTACCAGCTGACATGATCAAATGATTTGGGCATTGAAGGGGACCCTCCCTCCAAAGGAAACCAGCTTCTTCTCCCATACCAAAATAGCACTGTTTCAAAACACAACAAAAAAGAAACTATGCACCACATTCCCAAAACAAAAAGTCCACCACACACACTTGTGCAATGTGTGTCTTGGAAATATATTCACCACACCCACATGCTTCCTGCCCCACATGGAAAAAAATCCATTCACAGTCACATTTAGGTCATGAACTTAATTACAGCCTCAGCAAGTTTTTTGGATTCGTTTCTGTATTGTTTTGTTAGTGTCTAAGTGAATTTAATCACCAACACTGGACTCTTACACTTGCCAACAGTTTTCCACAGAAGTCAGAAAAGAGGATAAATCTCTTTATCAAGACTGCATCTAGCAGCTTTGTAATGGTTATCTTCCACATGGGGAAAGGACGCTAGTTCAGGTGAAATGCTTCTGTGTGTGGCAACAGGGAAGAGCAGAGCTGTTACTGAAAGCTGGCATCCAACGAGGTGGTGAAGGTGATCTGACAGGCAAGGCAGGAGGGCCAGGCTAGTAAATCTTAGGGAAGAGTAAACTTAGAGTTGCTGTAATAGAGAAGCTGAAAAGGAAATCAAGGGTAACAAGACAGTTAAGAAACAAAAAGATTCCAACAGCTGGGCAAAGACAAATTCCAAGTATGCATGGCCACCTTCCCTTGAAGCAGGACTGGAAAAGGTTCTCTGAGTACCACCACCATCACCCAACCCTGCCCAAGATCCTTAAGTCCTGTTGGCCAGAAATATTCCCCGATTCCTTACTTTGGGAAGACAGTAAGTCAGCTGCCTATTGTGTGTGCCACAAAACAGTGCTTTCAAAAAGCTACTGCAAAGCATTATATGATCCCAAGCTTAAACTTTTATATTTTCCTATTGTCTATAGGATACTAGAAAGTGTAAAGCCCTTTTAAAAATAAATAAATAAATAAATAAAACACAGCAGGTAAGGCATGCACAAGTCGTCCCCCCCCCTTTAATATTCTCTTTGCTAATTTTCAAGGCAGATTAATGTGGAAGGAGACTGTGCCAACTTGGGTACTGCCTGCAGACAAAGTGGTAGTGACCATGCACCACAGTCATAGGATGACATGTTGACAAGAACAAAAGCAGAATAAGAAAATTGAATACATCTGAAAGGAGATAAACATTCAGACTCTTACTTGGAAATGTTATGCAACCTGCAGAATGAATGGAGAGAACCCTCCGCACAAAGAAATTCTCACCTCTGGTCATATTTGCTTTCTTGAGGTAAGAAATGGAGTAAAAGAGATTGCTATAATTATAGCAAAGGAAGAAAGTGTTTGTCACCTTCATAAAGAACTGTTATTCAAGATATTTAAAAATGGGTATTGCAGATTCTCAAAACCATTTTCTGAAGGACAGCTGGTTAGAGAACAAGCTATTGTTCACAATACTGGAAGTACAGAGAAGTGGTCTCATTTTAAATAGTGTTTTCTGTTGCATTAAACTGTATTCAGGGACAATCTTGCTGTGATTACTTGCTCTAAAGCATTTAGCACACATCCTAGGATTTGATGCTTAGGGAATCTAGATCAAGTTCTACTGTAGAGTTGGGATCTAACTGTTTTTCAGCTTTAACACTGGTGTAATTACAATGACTTCAGTCGTCTTCTCTTACTTCACAGTGAGATAGGAGAATCACACTGGCCAAATGTAGTTCAGAAGTAAGATGCTCTGAGATCAATCCCTTCATTGTCAACGCTTCCCTAGGTAATGGAAGAAAAATGTGCTGACCAGCAAGTCCAAATTGCTAAAGGCTTAAGTGAATCCAATTTGCTAATGGTTTTCATGATAACAGCAGAATTTGATTTCATGATTTTTAGCTCAGAAAAACATTGTGACTGAAAAGGAGACAGTGATAGAGGTGCAAAGTCTCTGAAGTTTATTTTAAAAATATCAGACCATTCTGTTTTTATTACAAGCATTGAGTGGGAAAACTTGAAAGAGCATGAAAAAAGTGTAATACTTTGGGGTGGTGGTGGGGGATCTGGATTCAGTACTGGACCTTTTAGCCTGACATGCAAAAACCTTAGCTTATTCATCCAATTAAATACTCAGAATCACTTAAAACTGGACTAACTGAAACAACTTTAGTGAGGCTTAAATTCTTCTGGCAGAAGTGGAAAGGCATACCAGAACTCTGACCACCCTTCTGAATACAAGTAACTTCTATAATCACTTAAATACGTTATCGTTACAGGGTCAATCTAGAAAAAGAGCAGGCAAGAAAGAGTGAGCCTGAAAGGGAACAAATTTAGATAGGAAGCAAGGAAGGGGAGCCTGGGATACAACTTTTACTTTAGTGCAAAAGAACCAATTTATTCTTGAGGGAAGGAATAGAGTAGATTGAACAGCTTATCTGCAAGATGATTTATTATACACAAGCATGTAAGGCAAGAAAGAAAAAGGAAGTACGGTACAATGATTAAGACTAAGATTCTTCCAGGAGCAAAAATTGATAGGAATCAAGTTTCTCCCGTGTGGTTATATCTCTGCTGGCCCCATTCTGGTTCTGACAGAGGCAGCTGGCTTGGGCTTTCTCAGTAGGGTGACTCAAGAGACCAGCTCATAATTAACCTCTGTTCCCACAAGCAAGCAAATGACTGAAGCCACCCAGCTCTGGGAAATTGGCCTCAATGACTGTTCAGATTCAGAGGCAGTAAGACAACCCATTTTGTGTGTTCCTTGGTGTTTGGTGCCAGATCTGAATTTCAGCAGTTCTATACTTTAGATTTCAAAGCACTTCCTGTTCAGCCAAGGTCAAGGAAACGCATGTTTTGAACTTTTGAATCAATGCAATATTAGTAATAATAATAAAATCACATCCTAATCTCAGAATGCCTAAAATAACTGCATATTTCTAACCTAAGCTTCATCTTGGATACCAGCCTCTGCTGTAGGGAGAGCAAAACTCTCCTCCTTTGGAATAGTACTGTGCAAATTAGTCTGGAGTCAGACATTGCAATCACAGAAAGTCCTGTAAAAATACTAACTAAATTGAGGTGTCACTGAGAATGCTCAGAAAGCAGTTTAGGGTCACACTTGACCAAATGGACAAACTTGAGTTATCTGTAGAATAAGTAAGAATTCTCAGTTCGGTGAATTGAAACAGAAATGCACAGGAAAAATCACTTGATCACAGAACTGAAGGCTGTTACAATGAACAAACAAGGAAGCAAAATTAGGACTAATTTTAATTTTGTTACCTTTTCAAAGTCTTAATGATCTTGTTATACAGTCTGTCTGTGACTATCTATAGGTTAAATGCTTTCTAAGTGTTCCTTTTGTTATTAAGGGAATACAAATTATATGTTCATAAAATAATTCTTACTTACATTAGTATTTAAGTATATTTTAGTGTTTCTCCTTTTCCAACCCAGTACAATCCACAACAACATGTCCCAATATATTTTCCCCCAAGGCACTGTATTATACTTCTCATTCAGAAGGAATGATATGTACAAAGCAAATGTTTAATCTCTTCTGGGCAAAAGGTCACTTTCATGGGAAATTCATTTCATAATAATTTCATATCTGTGTTACTTAAGAATGATCTTCCAGGATCACAGAATGAAACAGAAATCTTCCTGGGAAATGATATTACATTTCTTAAGATTTAGGTCATCTATGTTTTGAAGAACTGTGTTTCTGTCAGAATGTAAAGGTGTCCTTAGTGAATTGAAAAGGGCACAATAATAAAACTATCTGAACTGAGGAATGTGTGCAATAGGAAATAATTTCAGTAGAACACAATAGAACATAAATTGAAGGTTAGAAATGGAAGCATTATAATAACTTCTAAAGAGAAGTTACCAGATGCATATCACAAATTATCCCAATACGACAAGGGAAAAGCTGAAGAAAAGAAAAAAGCGAGACTTGGAGGTAAGAGAAACCTATTTCTACAAATACCCTTCCTATGACCTCAAAAAAAAAAATCATATCAATGAGAAGGCAGTGAGCCCCTACAAGGAAGATACAGTACTATTTTGGAATTCAAGATCACAAAACTGCTGAAAATACGTAAGGCTTCCAGTTAGGAAGTCTCTTTCTGATAAATTTATTGTTTTTTAATTTGTTCTTATTTTAAGAGGTCGATGGTGAATTTAGTGTAGAAATAGTGACGTAGAGGAACGTGAAAGAACAATTTACAAGAAGTTTGAGCACCCTATAGATGTAATAGATTTATACATTAAGGGACTTGCATAAGCTGCATATTCCATTGATCCTTATTATCCAGCCATTTTTCACCTCAAATGACTCAACGCCAACAGTTAACTGAAGAAAAGATACCCTCTTGTTCTGTTCTTGACCCGAATGCTCTAGCCTAAGTTTAGAATAGAGGCAATAAATACAAACAGGAAGCAATACTACCCAAGATATTTACTTACGAGCCAAAGGTCACATTGTATATGTCCCAGTTGAGAGTATTCTCCATATGAAATATCCATGACTATTAAAAAAAAAAAAACTAAAAAAATTGGTAAAGTCATATGTGTTTCAACACTAGACAATTCCAAAATGTATCTTTTATAAGACACATGCTAACACACACCTAATTTTGTCCTTGTTGAAAACTGCTTGATTGATTGTATTCAACAGGAAAGACTGTTCAAAGCTGAAAATCCAAGTATGAAAGATAGTATTCTGTTTATTAGTCTATCTGGGGGCCAGCATACCTGGGATTTATTCCATCATCACCACAGATTTCCTCCTTCATCTTAAATAGCTTATTCAGTAAACAATAGGTCCCTAGTCCCAGAGGGGAAGGGGCATACATATGCTGGAGTAGTATTTTGGGAAATCAGCTCTTATGAATTGCAAGATACAGTCTCTGATGCTACTATAATGAGTGCCATAAAAGCTCAATGCCAAGAAGAAAAGTTATTCATCCAAAGGGGACAGAGTGAAACATCATTTTTTGGTGCCATTCTAATGCCTGTATCAGTCATTATACAGCTTCAGTTTTGTCCTTTTGTCACCTAGTCACATTAGTATTTCCATACAGTAAGTTTCATCTAACATACAGATACACCTTTTATTATTAACAGAAGTAGTCTTGCACATATGAATAACTGTGATTCTACTAAGCAGCAGACTGCTTTCTGCTGACATGACATTTCCAGTTTACTTGGAATTATGAGTGAGCGAGCTTGTGAGAACACAAACATTTAAAGAAATACACTCATTTATCAGGCTGATCACTTCCTTAGCCACTGTAACTTTTTTTTTTTTTTCCTATAAGTTAGAATAGAATTGTTTCAACTTGTATCAGCCAAAAAGCTGGTCCATGCTGGTTCAGCTGGTCCTTATCACTGAGAAGGAGGAGTTAAACTTGATAAAGCTTTCATAATCTGTAATGAAATATTCTAGTTGTCAGACTGACCATAGTTATCCATCAAATACATTCTTAGAAAGTAGCCTTTAAACCCAGAACAATTTTCAAGGATTTTTCAGAGTTGGAGGGGGGAAGGAAAAAAGAAAGAAAAAAAAAAAAAAGCAGCACAGCATTTCATCAGTCCATGCTTAATCCTCATTAAAGTCTGTTAATTCACTACCATTAAAAATATCATGCCCAAAAGTATAGCTATGCATGTAGGGTATTGGCCTCGGCAGGAATTTAGTACTGGACCTTGCACATTTCTAATAAATAGTGGGAATGGCGGGGTCCAACAATTCATTGATGTGGCCCTTTAAGTTGGAAGGAAACTCTTTGCATAATACAGGGAGGCATGGTAAGCTTAAAAGATTCTTAAGATGGTAATAAAGCTCACTATTTTTGTCATCTACATTTCAATTCTAACCATGCTATGACAGTTGTAAAAAATAAATAAATAAATAAATAAATGCTATTTACAGACAAAAACTCTGCAAATTATGTATTTTTTCAACACACTTTATACCCCTTCTCACTTACGGTCTATTGCATATTTGTAGAAGACTTGTTTCAAGTCTGATTTGAAAAGAAGCACAAGTCAAAAGGGCCAAAGGCAATATTGATTGGGAACCAAATAGCAAGTTCTTCCTAGGGAATAACATCTTTATTTGAAGTATTACTGCAAACACCAAGATATAATTTCCCTTTTGCAGTGTTTCAGACCAACAGGGTTCATCTCATGCTGAGTTTGAAGTCTGCTATCAAACAAGATACATGAGGGAGGACATTGTTATAGATGCTTTCAACCTGTATTAACTGGAGAGTCAGAAGGTAAATTCTCTTTTAAACTATTTGGTCTCAACAGCTTTATCATTTTCTAAAAGTTGTAAGATGCAACCCTATATTAAGAGGAATGTGTCTATTGGTTAAAAATAATTCAGTAAGTCGTTAATATTCTTCCAGATGGCTGATCAGAAAACAGCCTTCTTCTGTCTCCACAGCCCAAAGGGGACAACTGCAGCTGCTGAGGTAGGGATGGGTGCTTCCTTGCATCTGCCTGTTTTCTGCCTCAGCCACCTTCTCCCTCCCTCTCCTCTTGGAGAGGGAGTATTGGTACTCACCTTCTTTTTCCTCACCTAACTACAACCCAGAGGCCAATCTGGAAATCTCCCTCAAAAGAGAGCTGTTAAAGGTACCAGAGACTGGCTAGTAGGGAAGAAACATTTGTTGTCAGCAAGAAGTAGGCTACTGTTGCTGACCAAGGTGCAAGAGTAGAGAAAGCATTTCATTTTTGCTCCCCATCACCAAATTAACTGCCAATAGGCCTCACGCTGCTTCTCCCTATCTGTTCTGACCTGCCAGCACCCACCTTTGCTAGTGGGAGTTACACCTCCCTCTTCCCATAATTGTGTTGGAAATCAGACCAGACTATGCTCACTCCAGTCTCATCTCTGGACAGGTGAAAAACAACATTCCCCGGCTCCCCAGAGAAAGTCAAGGGGTAAAGCTGTTGCTCTTTCCATCCCTCCTCTTTCAGCTGCCTCCCAAGTAGCCATTAGTAGCCATTACAATCCAAGTTACAAAAAATAAGGAAAGGACTTCTTCCTACCTACCCCACCCAAGCAATCTTTCCCAGAGGATCAGTCATTGCAAGACTAGCGACCAGACTTGTGAGATTTTGGCTGAAGCCAAAGTCAACAGTGACACTGTGCTTCATAGGGATAATCCAAACTCTTATCTCTGTTTCTGAAAGATTTGGTTATACTTCTGCTGAATGAACATACTAGAACAAGTAAATACTGAAATCTTATCTAATCTGGGACCATAAAATGCTCAAGTCTATTAGAATTAATATTTTTCCCCAAGTTAAAATGCAACACATTAGACTTTTACAACTCACTTCATTATATCATCATGCAAAGATTTACTACCATTACAATCTTGATCTGTCAGATCTGTCAGCAAGTACTTGCATTTATCTACTGCAGCTGATTAAGCACCTATCTATGGCCCTATTTGGTACTAGAGCTTGTAAACTGCATACTGCTATTGATTACATTTAGTACAACCCTAAAATGCTAGCATGTCTGCTTGCTTCACTGCAGAGTATATATTACATCCCATTACAGGGAAAGAAAAAAAATTAGAAGTTACAGGTGGAATGTACTATAGCTATCTTCTTTCCAAATGCCAGTGTTTTGAAGCACCCTAGAGCAAGCATCTATAAGAATTAGGTATTTTAATTCATTGCAAATTTCATCTCTTACAAGCAGCAAAATAATCAGTCTTCCCCAAATCTTCCATGGTTTTCCTCATAATATACTCCAGTTCACTGTCACCTGCAAATTTGTGCTGTCATTTAAGACTCAAAGGTTATTACAATGCTATATTTTGCATATTGTCACTTAGTGCTTTACTGAAATGAATAATAAAGTTGCACATTAGATGGCAATTAACAGATACCTGCATTATCATAAGAACCTGCCCTTCCAAAAACACATTGATGTTTTATCATTACGTGGTGCTTTGTTTACAGATGTCAGTCAATTTTCAGTCCAGCCAATCTGAATGGAAAGTAACATTGACAGATATTGTATTGTAAGTTTTACCCTTTTTTTCCCTTCTTAAAAGAAAAAAAAAAAAGAGCTGTTTTCTTCATTCTTTTATAGTGAAGCAGATATATAATAAGAACTTTGAGGTAGGAGACCATTTTAAACAGCAGGTACCATGAAAGTGAACATAGTTAAGCATAAGAAAAGGAAACAAGCTCTTACTAGAAATAGTTGAGAGGAACATAAGTGTTAGCAGGGGTGATAATGAAAGTGAAGATGTTAGTCAAGGTACAGCCAAGATCTTCACATTCTTGTTCAAGAACACAAGAAAGATCAGAGACTATCAGGAAAGTAACTGGAAATAAGTAGCTGCATGGTTAGGCAGTGGGAAGAAGAATAATTTTAGGACAGTACAGGAGTTAGTGACACAAGATAGGAGTTCTGTAAATGGATTAATGCTTACATCAAAGACATTGTAGCCATTTTTTTATAGCAATAGAATTAGTTTTAGTTGTAACACTTGCATATACTTTAAAAATAGTGAATACTCCTTGCCACACAATGTGGACATCTGTTAAAGAAGAATAAGTTGTTTTTTGAAGTTACAGAATTGTCAAGAGATTAGAATCTCAGTTTAAACTGTCGTGGATACGGACAGATACCTTTATGGGAATTCATGTTCTGTAAAGTCAGTCTGCACCAACTGTGTCTTTGTATAATACACCTACACAGTCTTGCAGGCAGATCTGCACACACTGTGCTTCAAACTGGAAGCCATACAGCAACAGCTCTAGAACATTTCCACACTGAACTACAAGCTTGCCGCATAACCAGAACGTTGAATTGCAAGTGACTGAARACAGGCAGGACGAATTTAAGCTTGTCTGTAAAAGAGTACATTGATTTATACTCACAGGAGTCACTTCAGTCAGGCTGCGAAGTGCAGGAGCTCACTGCCTAAGGTCTGCCAGAACTCAGTCACCCCACAGAGCCACATGCAAGTGGTGCTTACTGACAGTTAAGAAGTCCACAGTACTGGCCATCAGTAGTGCATCACAAAGCCTAGCACACAGTAAGAAAGAGAAGAAAGCGAAGAAAGCTAGTGCACAGTAAGACCACCCAGAAAGGAACATCAAGCATTTCACACACAGAGAGGAGTCTTGCACTGTAAGAGTGCAGAAGCAAACTTCWGCTCATTCATACATTTGCTTTTACATACAACCATGCAAAGCTTTTGATGGCTCAAGCAACTTTCTTGAATCAATCTGCAACTAAAGGTCAAAAAGAGACCTGACCCAAGAAGTCTCTTCTCCTAGGAAAAAGTATTATATAGATATCTAATCTCCCTCTTAAGAGATCCTGTTTTGAAAGCTAAGTCCTTAAGTGAAGAACCACTATCCTTCCTCTTCTTCCCCCGCCCCCCGCCCCAGCCTCTGAGGGGGAAGTTATCTTCAAGTTACATGAAAACCGAGATGGATTTTCTTTCATTTGACTGTCACTTGGGAGTCTTGTCAGTTTTACTTTCTGTTTGCATGGAGAATGCAAAATACCAAAACCCTTCTTGGCAAGAAGCTATTTTCTGGGGGGCTTTTTGTTTTGTTTTGTTTTTGTTTTGTTTTTCCTGGCAGGTAGTTTTTTCTTTGATTAAAACTAATATTTTGGGGGGAGGGGGGGAAATTTGTCAAAAATAAGTTCTCATCAGTTGTACAGTTCTGGGTGAAAAACCATATACTGCCTGGTACCTTTGCCATCTGTCTGTAAGAAGCTACATCTCTTGTGCTAAATGCTAAGTTTTCACACACTGGTATGCCTATAACTAAAGGAGTAGAAGCGAACAAAGCACCTTTGAGATCACTTTGTAAAGTTTTTTCTGATGCAAGTTGCAAAAGTGGCAACAGCAATTCAACAGTTGGCGATTCCCTGTGAACAGAAAGGGATTACTGGTATTTGGAAGAAAGTTCTCAGTCTCCAGCATATGGAAGTCTGAAGGAACCTCCCTAAAAATGACTATTTGAGAAGCGAGAGGCTTGACTTAGGCCATAGTGTTCATCAAACAATGCTCAGTCCAACAATGCTTTCTGATGGCATGCCTGTAATATACCTAATAAGACAATATGAAATATATATTTAGACCTCAGACCTCTTTTTTTTTTTTTTTCCAAAAATTAAGAGAGCTTGGCTTTAGTTAGCTAAAGCTACCTTGTGCCATATAAAATGACTAGGAAGAACTGGACTTTTAACCATTACAATTGCTTCCAGACAGAGAAAGTAAGTGGCTGTTCTGCATAACAGGAGACTTCTATTGACGTGCATCCTCCAATATATGAAAACTGTTTCAGGCATTTTTCGGTGGTAAAAGTTAGCATGACACTGAATACTGTAATTTTTTTCTGGAGGTTCATCAAATGAGGATAAGATGACTGCAATCTCTTCTTAAGGACCAATCTTTCCATAAACATAAGCTGGTATACATGACAAAGTAGGGTGTGTGTGACTGACAAAGGGAGAAGGGAAGCAATGGGATGAGGGAAGAGAAAGAGCTAGTTATCCCCACTGTTTTTCAAGTGATAAACAGTAAGAAACTAAACCAAGTAGGGATTTGTGCCTCCCTTTCTCTAAACACTATAAATACAATGAATGGAAATGAGGACACACTGCTGCTCTAAGTAACAAAATGAGTTCTGCATACTGCATGAAATTTTATGAACATTTGCAACACCTAATTAGTGTTCCCTCCAGCAGAAGTAACAGCCAGTGGTTGCAACAAGGTTTACTGTGCTGAGTCACACTATAGTTCTGGACAGTCAAATCTATAAGATGAACAATGTAGAAGTTTGGGCAAAGTGTCCCATGAAAGCAGCAGAACAATTCCCCTTTTCTCATTTACAACCAACTCAGGGTTGTTTTGCCAGTTAACATAACTTAAACATCCATTCATCATTTAATACTTCATCTTAATATTCTCCTTGCATTCCAGTTCTCCAAACTGGATCACCTGCCCCTGGGAATCCATAAGTTTTGAGTATTGTTTCAGTTCACAGGGTTAAGGACTTATTTACCTTAAGGTATTCCTAAGCTTATAATCATGGACAGTACAAAATTTAATTTTTACAAGGACGACTTGAATCCGGTAGTAGTCCAGTATTCTTTTACTTAAAGTAAAATTATTATTCCAGATGTCCAGTGGAAAAAAAAAAAGGATTTTTGAAGTAGTGGGTGGAAGGCAAAAAAATGAGAACAGCCATTTATTCCCAATTCCTGCTTCCACATTAATATGATGCAGCAGTACTGAGAGAGATTCTGGGGGCTGTACTAATGCAAGTTAACTTAAGTCAAGCACTCTAGTCTCACGGGTTTATTTTTTTATTTGTTTTAACTCTGGGAACGTCTCTGGTGGCTTTTGCCATTTGCATTTCTCATTTTCACAGCTTTTACTAATGTTAGCATCTAAATTCAAATAGAAGAGGATTTCAGCTTTATGAACATTTACAGTTTAAAGGTTTAACTTCTAAAGTGGCATAAGTAACAGAAATAAGGAACCCTGAAAACACAGGAGAAATTCTTCTAAATAAGTTGGTATTACCACAAGCAGTCAAGCAAGTGTTGAGTGTTCTAGCAGTATATGCCTTCATTTTGCCATTACATACTCCAAAGCAGAAAAAGGCTAATTTGTCTGAAGCTTACCTCCAATTTCTTTTACTGAAAGAGATGTTCTGATCTATACAGTCATGAACTCAGAGAACAGACACCCTCCCCCCCCCCCCCCCCACTTATACAGTTAGTTACTGGATCAATCAGAACATACTTAAGTACTAAATTCTATTTAAAAGTATTAAACATGATAAAGATTATACAGAAATATTTATGTTTCTGCTCCTGAAAGAGTCTTATATCACAAAGAACACACTCCAATACATTCAGCTGTGTGCCTCGTACAGCCCTCCCTTGTCCTCTAGTTCATTTGTCATCCTTTTTCCTAGGTCAATAATCTCATTATCAATAGCTTTCTCCTTTGCAATACAGGAAAGCCATCTCACTGTCTTTGCATCTGTGTTTCAAAAGATTAATTTGGGAAACATACTATAGGATTGCTAGCATGAATGAAGGCTGTAGAAGTTACTATAAAACATTTATTAAAGCATGCTGACGTTAGACTCAGGACAAAGATGTCCTTAGCTTATGTCACTTAAAGCTTTAAAAAAAAAAAAAAAAAGCACTATTTTGCTCCAATATTGAAATCTTTACTCAGAATTTTTACTCCTGCAAGAAGACTCAACTGAAATATGATAAGATATAACAATCAGCCACAAGAAAAAGCTCTGACAATTAACATTATGTAATTCCACTAACACTTACTCCAGATTATATTTGGGGGGTTCTGGACTTCAGTTTTCATGTATTTTTTCAGTAGAATGGCAATTAATCAAAAAGCCCGGAAATGACAAGTCAAATATGGTCACTTACACTGCAAGTAAGACAAAACCTGAAGCTTCAGCTAATGCTGGAAAACAGCAAGAGCACTGACATACCTTAGTTTTTGTGTGCTGTAGACTAGTAGAGGTTGAATCATACTTTATATGATCCCAGTAAACTGCTTTTAATCTAATAAAATGTTCTTTAAAGTGAAAAAAAAAACTTAAATTCTTGAAGGCTGATAGGCTGTTTTTCTCCCACTGTCCAAGTTTAGAAAATAATCAACTGTGAACAGCATTTTCTTATGAGCCATTTAGTATTAAGACAGCTTGAGCTAAGGTAACTGCTTCATTATTCTAGAAGTAATGTTTACAATATATCAAGCTTCATTATTCTGTAACCAAGGAGAAGTACTAAACTGGACTCAGCCTTGGTGATCTCAGGTTCTAAGTCATTTGCATATACTTGCCCAGATGACTGAACCTGCATATAATGAGGAATGCAGTTTCCATTATAGTGATTGCATATCTCCTGTATTAAATCGCTCATCTACTTCCATTCCGCTCAAGGCTAGCTCAGCTGCTAAGGTGAATGACAAGTATTGCACAGAAAGAACAGCCCTTTGTAAAACATTCAGTAGATACCTACAGCATGTTAAAGGCAACTGAGGACAAACTGGAATATATTCTCCAATTCTGTAAACTGATGCCTTTAGTGCAATAAAGCTAACAACTTCAGAAACATTTAGATTTGTGCTATGGGTGATGTTTGTTTTTGTTTGGCCTAAATCTGTATTACATTCCTTTAAGAAGACAGATGGGTTCCCATGAAGCCCCTAGAAAGAGAAAACTGTTCTTGAACTTCTGGAGGTGTCAGGGAGAGAAAGATTTTGATGGCATGGTATGTTACCCATAAGAAGTGAGAAAGCATGAGCATGATAGAACAGGCACAATCAAGTCTCAGAGGCAATGAATAATTCTCCAGAAACTAAGAGGAAGTTATTATGTAGCCTGAGACTCACCTGCAAAGGCAAAGTGGGCAGGTTAAAAAAAATTAAAATTAAAATTAAAAAAAAAAAAAAAAAACCTACCTTATTTCTGTTCTGTCTGACCTGGTCATTGAGTTGTCTCCATTTAACAAGTATTATAGTCGTTTTAAGCAGTTATATTAATTTTAAAAGCCCTTTGGTCTCCCTTGGGGAGCTTATAATATAGACATCTAGACTTGTATGCTGTAAAGTTCTGGTCAGGCAGTGTCCCATCACATTACTTCCTTTGTTAGCACCTCATAACAGAAAGACTCAGTTGTACTTTCTCAACATAATCGTATACTCTCATCAAATTGAGGATACCGATTTTGTTCAGACATTAAGAAGATTTAGTAGTGTAGGAAAGAGAGGCATGGGGAACTGGTAGGAAGTTCTACAAAGCCAGTTTTGCAATTACTTCACAAAGTATGACTTTTCACTCCCTCATCTACAACCGATATGGTTACAAAGCATTTGCCAGAGAAACTTCCTAGCAGAGGCCATTACTAAGGTGGTAGGGATCCCAACAACATCAATGCCCCAAATATTAAGTAATACCTTAATGGAAAAAAAAAAAAAAAAAGCCCTCACACACACTTTGTCTCCTGTTTAGGGCCCCAGGAAGGCAACAGCACCTGGGTAATTTCTATAGTGCTCTAGTGGTTGCTCTAGATAGGGGGAATAAATAAATAAATAAATCCACCTGTAAACTTTTTATACAACAGGTGCCCTGAACTTCAAAAGGGCTTTTGCAGTCAGTTGCTACCACCCAACTGGTTTATGAGGCTCCCTCCCTCTGAAGCAAAGAGCTAGGGCAGATTGTCTGTCCCTGCTTGGGGGTCACAGCACCTCCATGCTCAAACACATCAAAGTCTGAAAAAGAAGAAAGCTAGAGCAACTGTTAAACAGCTTACATTTCACTGTGGGAAGTCAGTACACCAGAATTACAAGACATTGTTCTGTGGCTATAGACAGAACATACATAAAAAGATATATAGCTGGCACTGATACCTCTGTGAGCTGAGGGCTGGATAAAGGTAGTAAGCAGCTGACATTTTCATGTGATGGATAACCTCTGGCCCAGATTTTTACATGGTTAAACACAACAGTTTCCCAACTACTAATGTCCTGAATCAAAAGCCATATCTACTTTTAATGAAATTAGAATCTTGCAAAGCACCAGAAGACTGCACTGACCTTTAGAGACCTGTTTCAGTTTATTTTTCTTCCCAACAGGGAAAATAAATGAGAACACTTGTACACATATTTTGTTGTAAAGTAGTTATGACAGGTGTCACCCAAGACAACGGGGAAGTTTGAAAAATAGATCACCTTCTGAGCAGAGCCCAAGTCTGGGATTCAGGAATAGCCATTTAATCTCTYCAAGCTGGTTTAGCCTTTAGAGATCTGTGGCTAAAGGCAGTTGCTAGTTAGAGTTACCTGGATGATTTATTTGAAGGTGCGGAGATCCAGTTGCATGAGACAAAATTTCCATTAGAAATATGGTTAAAAATATATGGAAGAGCATTAACTTTATTAATGGAATAATGCTCTATTAGCTATTTGTATGGGTCACAGAACTATCAGTGAATGAGAACCTCATTTTGCATTTTAACAACTAATTTCATGGTATTTTTTCCACGGGAGCTACAGACAGTAAAAGAACTTAAGTAAACTGAAGTTTGACCCAAAGATGAGTTGTGGAGGACAAAGTTTAAATTTAAAAACAGTTGAAGGAAAGAAACTTGCTCTCCTGCAAATGTTCTTTACAAAGTATTTCTACTCACTCAGCTGGCATTAAGAAGCATTTTCTACTGAACTTGTATGATTAGCATAATCACTCACTCAGTTACCATTGTTCCTTACATCAGTATTCCCAATAAACATTACACAGCATAAATCCCAGGCTCTTTCCCATTGAAAAAACCTTACTGCGAAAGTGAATCAGAATCAACTACCAACTGTTTCAACACTGCTGAAATTCTACATTTGAGGTCTAATTAATCTGCCTTGAGCTTGTGCACCCTCATAATGACATTTTCAAAGTACTATTTACAGCATGGATAGTTCTTTATTTAGCACATACTATGCCTGTATATTAAACCTTGTTTTAATAGAGCTATACAAATTATGATAATGATAATACACTGCTGGACTATAAGCAACTGTAATACTTTAATCCCCTCAGTGTAACACCACAGGCATGGGGGGAAAAAAACCAACAAGTTTTTGTTTTAGTGGCTGCCTGGCTGTCATACAGAGTACGATTTTGTTTCTTTTCCAGAACATTTGTAATTCTGAAAATAGAATCTAAGGTCATAATTTAAGCAATGTAGAAGATGCTAATAAAATTCAGCTATCAAGGCAGCAAAGAATCTAAAGTGAGCAAGGGTAGAGAGTTTAAAGGAATAAAAAGTGCAAATGGATAGGGTTACGCTACTGCCCCATAGCACAGGGTCAAACAGAACCACACCAAATGAACTCTGAGAATTCATGGTAAACATCACAGGGAACATCCAGCAAAGAACAGCCCTGCTTCTTATAAGATTCACGTGACACCATGTCATGGTAGTCTATTAATGCTGAAGGCTAAGGTACTGACTTAAGTTATCCTAGGCCCTCAATATTAAAAAAGTTACCTTTTCCTTTGTGTGCAAATAAGAACAGATTTCTCCTCATTTTTATTCCCATTTTCTTCCACGTTGATCTGCTTTGAATAGATTTCTTAGATTAGCTAGAATATTGCTGTACAAGTATTCACTAATTCACTAATCCCTAATTAGCATTTTTAAATCCTTACATTTGGATTTACACATGCATGAAGTCAAATCTCTCCATGGCTGCAATTAGAATCTCTTAAGTATATTTTGTGCTAATAAGTGTATCATTCTAAAATTTATCACCAAATATTTCACAGAAGAATAATTGAGACTATGGAAACGTATACGGCAATATGTATTTGGAAAACTTTCTTGGCAACAAGCTTCCCTCCCCCC
Source organism: Apteryx rowi (assembly GCF_003343035.1). NCBI lineage: Eukaryota > Metazoa > Chordata > Aves > Apterygiformes > Apterygidae > Apteryx > Apteryx rowi. The sequence continues at coordinate 398,329 of NW_020449363.1, read as the reverse complement.
CCCTTTTTTTTTCCCCCTCAAATTTGATTTAAAACCAACATTAGGCCTAGAGAGAGGTGATGGCAACCCAGCAGTTTCTCCAGAATAGGTCAGTACAATTAAGATTGATAGCTCTCTGTCTGCAATAGAGGGCACTCTGCCATAAAGCTATGACTGTGACATTTCTGCTTATTAAAAAGCAGGTTCTTATTCCCTTCTTTCAATTAGTATTAACATTTAAAACAATGAGGAATTGGCACACTGATGTAAGTCACTGTACAGAGTGTAAAGTTCTGCTCACTTCCTGCTTTTAAGGGTAATGTGACGTCAGCCTACAAAGTGCAGGTTTTTCTGTAAAGGTCCTTTTATATAAAGCAAGTTACTGGCCAAAGCAAAAACAAACAAACAAAAAAAACACCACGAAAAACACACGCACGCACACACACACACACTCACCCCCCACCCAAACTCAGATCTGACAGTCAGCTAAGACAATGCAGGTGCAGTGAACCCAGCAGGTTCCCACATTTCCTAAAGACATATCTGAACAGGTTGTGCTGCCAAAGCCTTCGGGTGGGTGTCCTTTGCATGTTAGGCTTGAGCTGAGGACAGAGAGAGTCAGAATTATTGCCCTCCTTGTTTGCTAGGAAGGCTCAAGAAAGAGGAATAAGTTCCCAAAGACTGCTACGTCCTCTAGTAGGTACCTCACCTGTTGACTACACAGGAATATACAAAGGAGGCCAAGCCTGCAGCTCTGAGCACCTGTCAGAGAGTGACCTGTTTTGGTGAAAGGCAAAAGACCTAAATGGAGGAGCCTGTCTCAGTTGCACATTTCTGGTCCATAACGAAGGTGGTAAGACAGCCGCTCATTCAGTTGTTAGAACTCGTGTAGCCCTGGGACACCCTATTGCCATTGCTAGTAACAGACCACAGGTGTTGTGCTGAGTTTGAAGGGCCTCAGGACTAAGGCTTGTTTCTACCCGTCTTCTTCTTGACCTTCCCACAGCTTTGTTTTGCTTGGTTTAGCCAAGACAGCACTTTCTTTGAGTGACCAGGTGTCTACGGCTGACTTACTTTTACCTTTGTTACCTTTGCATGGTACAGCCCCAGTTTCATATGGATAGCAGTAACCAGCAGTTGGCCTATGTAGAATGAGATATTTGTGACCAACAATGATGTAACATAGAGAAACAGAGGCTCCATATGATAGCAGAGGCCTTCAGAAGTGGGGATGGGATGAGGTGTAGATAACAGGCACAGGGCAACAAGGGCTGGGGCACAGGCTTGGCACTGGGGACACCACAGCTATAAACAACTTGCCAAGGGTCACCTAAAGAAATGCAGATCAGAGCTGGACAAAATTGCCACCTCTCAGAGGTCCCAGTACATAAAATAAACAGACTGAGAACTTGAATTACAATTCCCATGAGAAATTACTGCAGTTCAGGAGACAGAGATTAGTTTCAAACTAACCCAGGATGTATTCCACTGGAAACAACACTTTTCAGCATTTCTAAGTCAGTTTGGTCTCTAATTTCTGTTCTTGAAAAGGAGTATTCTTATTTTTGACCCAAACTTGTATGAATGTCTTGGGCTGGTGGGGGGGGGAGGGGGGGAAGTACAACTGGTTATTTATAATCATCTCAAATAATAAAAACAAGCATACAAGCATATAACAACACAGTAATTTCAGTAAGCTTGTGGAGGTATTTTAATTTAATTTWATTTTATTTAAAAAGAAACCTCTATTTTCAAAAATTGGTCTTCATTGTAACATGGGAAGACTCTCTTTCAGCTATCAAAACTTTGAGAGGTGCTCTTGCTTTTATATTAACTAGGAGTGAATACAGTTATGAATACTATTTATTTGTTTTATTCCTGTTTTAAGTCTAGCCAAAAGCCTGATGTGCTAAGCAAGGAATGGCCGGAGTCCGTCCCTCAAAGCAGTACTCTAAAGCTTTCATAAGGTCAACAGCCATCCCTGCCCACCTTCGTAACATACACTGTAGATCTCCCTCAGCCAGTGCTCTGACCCTTCTTACTAAATAATCCCACCTCCAAAAATTTGACCTCAAATCCCACACCCAGTGTTTTACCTTCTCAGCTTTGTATTCCCAGGTATGTCCTGCTGCATCCTGAACATGCAAACTGCACTCAGACCTCCCATTTCTTGTGTTCCCCACATCTGGCAAGCACAACGCTCACCCCTAGTTCTTGCACTGCCTCTCCTACTCAATGCCTTGCAGTCTTGTCTTATGTTGCTACTGATTCATGAGCAGCAAGCTGCAACTTCACCCGAACTAGTCCATACACAACTCTAGAAACCTACAAGCATGCAGATGCTGTCAAAAACAAGCCAATTCTCCTACAGCTGGCTGTCTTTGCCCATCTTTTTTCATAAAAGCACTTTATGGCCAAAGAATATAAGAGGACATGCTGAAGACAAACAAGGTTAAGCACCTACTTAAATAATGGTAAGAGGGAAGTTGAAATTAATTTTTCCCCATCATTCTGTACACAATGTCTTGATATCTTGGTTTATGTGAATTTTTTTTTGAAAACATTCAGAAAACCAGTTCCAAAAAAGTGACTGGAGGAAAAAAGAGCTAGTTTTATTAATGTCTTAAAGTTAAAAAAAAAAACAAGTCACTGTCCTTCCCCTCCCCAAAATCCATTTATACTTCAGCATTTCCTATAATTAGAAACAGCAACTAGAAGTAATGAAAGTATTTCACCTGATCTTCACAGTGAAACATACCTCAGTCTTTTTAAATTCATGAAGAGGCCACTAAAAGCGCATGGGGTGGAATGATTTGCTGATAACAATTAGGTGGGAACATTATCTTGGAACTTATCTCAGGCATTCCTTAAACCGCATATGGAACAGAGGGAGGAGACCTTTCCCCTTTACATCAGCAATCAAAGCCTTTTTACTGTATTTCTTTCTGATTCCATTCCACTTGTAACCAACAGGTTGATGCTCCAAGACTTCCTGAGCCTGAGAAAAGCTACTTGCACTAAGTTCCCAGAAGCACAAGAGATGCTGCTTTGAATAGGGTTAGGGCTCTAAGCGTCCCAGAACAACAAGGGTCAGTGTGTCCRGACAACTGGGCCATGGCCTCATCCAAGATAACTCCTTTCTCTTCTCCCATTACCTCCCAGTTTTGCACAACTGCTTATAACAGTCTGAGGGGCAAACACCTGCAGAAGTACCTTACTTAGGCATTGAGAGGTAGGCCAGAGCAAATACTCTTTTTAAATAAGAGGAAAATCTGCAAATTGCAAAATCTGCAAGAAGCTTCACTAAAGCTTCCATTGACTGCAAGTAGAGATGGTGTTTATGGAGTGTCTCAGACCTGGCCAACAAGAAGAAAATCCTAAGCTTTGCCCCTTTTTGGAAATTCTTCTGTTAAGTCCTCCCTTTTATTGTCTCTTTTTCCACTTCTCCCTCCTCACTACGCTTCTAGTTTTTGACAAACAGCTGTGAAGTTCCCAGGAAACAGAACTGTTTACACAAGCACAGTGTCTTATCTTTAAAATAAGCAACAAGCTCAAYGAACAGTATAGTACTTCTTAGAGGAGCAAGTTGTACCAAAAATGAGTTACATCAAATACAGCATTGAGTACTGATTTATAAGCCTCTAGAGTCTCACTAACAGTGTCCAGGTCAAGAATCCTGGCTAAGGCTTCTTGGGAACAGAAAAGGAAACAAAGCAAAAAAGAAAGGTGGGGCAGGGAGGAAGGAGAAACAACCACACAATCTTGTTCCAAAGCACAAACTGACCAAGTCATACCTGCAACAGAACATTTTCAGGCCGTGGATATAACAGGAGCATGTTGATATATAAAAATAAAATCCACATATGTATATATATGGATATAATACAGAATGTGGAATTTGGTCACCTTTGTTGAGTGACATGTAAGAAAGTCCTCAAACATCAGTATATAAGAAAACATCACCAGCCTATACAAACAACTCCATCCAAGAAGCTCCTGCAAAATTAGGACAAACTAAACAGTTCTGAAGTTTGGGG